>NC_056746.1:632761318-632991318 GCF_019279795.1 Protopterus annectens
CTGATTTTGCCCTTCCAGCCAACAATCAGCTCCTAGTGGCCAATTGCCTTTTCATTTCTTTAGCCTACTGGCAGTGGTGCCATAATTTAGGCAAGAGCTGGCAAAAAAGATCATTGTTTTGCAGGATTAAGGTATTTTGTATCTTCTACACTCTTCCCTTCACTGGCCACTGAATACGGTCTGAGAGGAGGACCTAAACAGCTGTACCCATGGTGCATGCTTCTACCTAGCAAATTCCAGCTACAGTACTTCTACACTATTTTTTAGTTGCAGTACCAGTCTTTTGGCAAATCCTCAAACTGAATACACATCTTCTCCAAATGGCAGTCATGTAAAGCATGTAATGACCACTGTACCTTCACCTGCTGTCATTGTCCCTAGACAGCTCCTCCAGTACATGAACAAGGCTGCTCTCAGGATTCCACCCCTGTTTGCCTCAGATGCAGCTTTCCTTATTTTTATTATGCTACCAAAATAATATTAAAAGTGAAAGATGGACATGAACCAAAAGATAAATATGAAAATGGGATAGGCATGTGAATGATTTGTATTTGTTTTTCTGCTGTGATAAACATTTCTGTAGTGTTTTCTGTCTAGAATAGTGTAGCTAGTAGCTGTAGCATAGCCCAGTTCAGGGCTTCTGTCTCTGGGCCTGGTTGGTTGTTTGCAGTGGCTGTTTGTTCTGAGCACATGTTCCAGGCCATCTTGGATTAGCAGAGGCCTTTCTTCACTTTAGTGAGAGGATTGTGTTGATTGGCCACTGGTTGGTAAAGGTTGGCTGGTCTAGGGCTTGGATTAAGCACTTGTTGGTTCTTTTGGTTTTTATATGTTGTTTCAGGTTTGTACCTTCTGATATTAAAGCACTACCTTTGAGAGGATTTCTGCTTATTCACTCTAAGCTGAATGGAGGAGGGGCACTGACCACAACTCTGATCTGTGATACATAACAATAAGTATCCTTTTCTATTTATTTTTACTAGTTATTGCTTATTCTAAACATTTAGAGCACTTTTTAGTGTCTGTTGCCTACTTTTTACTGTATTTTATTACTATAAACGAATCTGCACTATTGTACTGAAATTATCTGCCTTAAAGGGCCTGTTAAATCACTTTTGCTACTGCCACACTGTTTGTAAAGCTTTTTTAGCTAGTTTCACTGTGTGAAAGGTATTAACTGGAAATTGTCTCCATTTGTTAACCATCTGTTTGTTTGTTCTGATTTCCTGCCATGTTATTGTATAACTGATTTGTTTGCAGTTAACAACATTCTCTAGAGTCTCCTTGCTCCTTAATCTGTTTAAAACTTTCATTTAGTGTCTCACTGCTGTTTTTCTGCTGTGATAAACATTTCTGTAGTGTCTGCCTTGAGACCCGCGGTGGGGGTGCTGTGGTAGCGTTGTCGCCTCACAGTAAGACGCTGTCCGGTTTGATTCTCAGCTAGAGCGTCTTCTGCATGCAGACCTGTGCGAATGGGTGTACCTTTGTTGAAGGTTGTGCGCCAGGGCTGGTAACTCGGAATGTAAAAATCAGCTACCAATCATTAGCGGACTGGAGTTCCACTGTGGTGACCCCTAACCGGGAAAAGCTGAAAGACACAACAAGTGTTTTCTGCCTAGACTAGTGTAGCTAGTAGCTGGCATAGTTTCCCACCCTATCTCCCTGTTGGTGTCTTGTTCTTATACTTGGTGGCTTTGCAGTTGCCCGCCCCTACTGTAAATTTGATCTGGGATGCTCATCCCAGTCCAGTGTCATTAGCTCATTCTAACTAATACAGAGAAAACATTTGGGAAGGCCAACCCTCTTTCTTAATCTTTAATTATCTTCTGTTCCTCCTTTCTCCCTTTCCACTTTACTGAACAAAAACTTTATTCAGCTACTTTTACAGGATTTGTGTTTCCTTCTCCTACTCTATTACTTCATCTTGTTTTTTCTGCTACTTGTTCTCTAAAGTGTTCAATTCCATCTTCTCTGCTGCATTTATTACTGCTTGTTTTTAGCCTGTTTAAATTTATTTTTAGCCTATTTAAATTTTAAGTGTTGTTCTAATCCTCTTGGTTTTGGTTCAAGCACTTGGGCTTTAGGCGTATCCCTTAGCCCTCAGTGGCCTCTCTCCCTCAGATTCTGCCAAATATGGATGGACAATTTCTTATGGTTTCCCTTGCCAGCCTGGTTGATGTGGGCATCCTGAGACAGTGTAGCAACTGCCTCATGTACATGGACAACCATCTACTACTACCACCTAGGAACACAATTTGTGAGAGATGCAGTTACATAAAGAAACTAGTGTCTATGCTCTCTCCTTCACAAGCCAGTATATCTGGCACTGAGAAGGTTGTCAACACAATCACTACACCTCAAATGCCACCCACAACCATACAACACACACCCACATATGCAGAGGTTCTCAACAAAAACAAACCCAAAGGAGACCTCAGAGACAAAAAACACATGAGAACTCCACAACCATCCATACCACATACCATGCATAGTCCACACACCAGTGTCTTGCAACCACTAAGGCCTAACCATAAACCTAACATATTAGTCATAGGAGATTCCATTGTGAGGCACACAGATGTGCCTCTCACCAGGCTGGATAAGGAGAAAGTCACGGTTAGCTGTTTGTCAGGTGCCAATATCTGCCACATCACACACATACTCAAGTCTCTCAACAACAGGTACTATATGACTCTGTCATAGTCCATATTGGCATGAAAGACTTGAGAAGTACCTCTCTGGACTCTATGAAGAGAGACACGATTGAGCTCACTGACTATGTGTCCAAGACAGGTATGTCCCAGGCCTTAAGCAGCATTCTACTGTCACCCAGAATGATTCCTCAATACAAACAGAAAATTATTGACTTTAACAATTTTCTTAGTTTCTGGTGTCATTCCAGGAGATCCAGTACCTGACAGCCTAGGAAGATATGATTGACAGACCACGATGCTTTGCTAGAGATGGCCTGCATCTGTCTCACTTGGGCTTCAGACTTCTGGCAAAGGCCCTTGCCTCCCCTATAGTTCCTTTTTAGGAAAACTCATGAGATCAATACTGCCAACATAAAAATTTCATCAAAAAGTAAATTAAAGGTCATGCTGCTAAATGCTAGAAATCTAAACATGAAACTGCACTCATTGCAAGCATTTGTAACCCTGGAAGATGCTGACATTTGTGCAGTCAAAGAAACCTGGTTCAAAGCTGCAGGCAGCACCTCACCTTACCTGGTTACTCATCCTATCATACATTCAGACCCTAAACTGTGGGCAGCAAAGCCAAAGGAGGTGGAGTTTCAATATATATTAAACATACACACACCTCCAGGCTGGTCAAACAGTATGATGCACAGGAGACACTCCAGGTGCAGTTAACTGTTGACAAGACCCTATTCAAATTATAGCTAGCTAAAGGCCCCCAAATTTGACAAAAGATGCCTATTCCACCTATCTGGACCTCTTCAAATCTATCAAGATTCAACCCTTTACCCTGATCCTGGGAGACTATAATTACCTAACCATAGACTGAAAAAACTACTCATGCCAGAACACAAATACCCAGATATTCCTCGATTTTATTAATGCAAATACCTTGGAACAGTTAGTCGATACCCCCACAAGAGGTGATAATATCTTGGACTTGGTATTAACCAACACGAAGAACCACTGCAGCACCCGTACAGTATCATCCTCCCTGGTAAGTTCTGACCATAAAGTGGTCTCTTTCAAAGTCACTACCTCCCCTGACCCCCCCCCCCTAGCTAGGGTCAAACAAAAATACTTCTCCAAAGCTGATTACAACCTCCTGAAGGATGGTATAAACAGCTTCACAGCCCCCTCCCCCACAGTAGGAGCTGGCACCAATGTCCAGATCTACACCTAAGTACTATACGAGCATTTATATAGATGCATGGAATCAGGAATACCTGACAGGACAAAATCATCCTCCACAAGGAAGAATAAACCTGTCTGTTGGACATCTGCAATAAATAAACTATTTAACAAAAGCAAGAAATTGCTGACCAGGACCAAGAAGGAGCAGGTGCTCAATTGGAAGCAATCTGTCCTTATTCTGAACAAGCAAATAAGAGCACTAGTGAAATCCTCTAAAGCCAACTTTGAGTCCAAATTGGCCACATCTACTAGAGACAATCATAAGGCCTTCTTCACACATGTCTGCAATCTCAAAGGAAGCACACAGATCTGCTCAGTACTGGTGGTCAAGGACACCACATACACAAATGCTGTAGATATAGCCAATCTACTGGCTGACAGATTTAGAGAAAACTTCTCCCATCTGTACCCCAAGCAGTAAATCAGGACATCTCCAATACTTGCCCCCCACCCCTTATCTCTAGAGAACCGGTCATCACTGCCCTCTCAAAGGCAAAAATTACAGCCTCCATGGGACCTGATGACATTCCAGACTGCATCCTACATGAACTCAGGCAAGAACTTGCAGCACCATTAGGCACCCTATTCAACCAAAGTCTGAGTACCGGCTTTGTCCCAGCCGAGTGGAGGGCCAGCCACTGTCATCCCTTTATACAAAGGTGGGGCATCCACTGATATGGGAAATTATAGACCCATCAGCCTAACTAGCATGATCAGCAAGGCCGTGGAATGGATTATCATGGACTCATTAACAGGGACATTGGCAACTTCCAAACACTCAACCCCACACAGTTTAGCTTTGTCAAGGGGAGGTCATGTCTGTTAAATCTGGTCGATTTCTTTGAGACAGTCACCAAAGCCATGGATGATGGGAAGACAGTGCACACCACCTACCTTGACCTGGCCAAAGCTTTTGACTCTATTCTTCCCCACTCAGGCATAATAGATAAACTCTCTCAACTAGGCATCAATCCATATGTTACCAAATGGGTAGCAAACTGGCTCACTGATAGAGCCCACCTAAACAAAATAGAGGAAGCTACCTCAAGGAGTAGATCCATAACGAGCGGTGTACCCCAGGGATCAGTCTTGGGGCCTCTGTTATTTGGGATATACTTCTCTGAAATGCAGGCCAAAACCAGTGAACTATGGCTGACCAAATTTGCAGGTGACTGCAAGCTAGAAGCAGTCATTAATTCCCCAAGTGATGTGGAAGTCCTCCAAGAGGGTCTGACCCAAACAAATGACTGGTGCCAGAAACATGGCCTCAAGCTGAATGCCAAAAAATGCATCATCATTCCCTTTGGGGAGAGTGACATCCCCACATACTATCAAATTAATAACAATGTCCTAAGTACACAATCAGTAGTGAGGGATTTGGGCATCCATGTTGATAGCAACCTGACTTTTGACCACCATGTTGCTTCCATTGTACGGAAAGATTTCTACATGGCCCACCTCATAAGTAAGGATATCTCATCCAGGGGCATAGAGGTCATAACATCCCTGTATTCTTCCCTTAGAAGGCCAATTATTGAGTACAATGCCCCCTTTGGTATGTACCTTGTAAAACCATGCAGCAGCTGGAGAGACCACAGAGGTTCCTCACCAGGAGAATCCAGGGCCTCAAACATCTACCCTACACAGTTAGGCTAAAAGTCCTGTCCTTCTACTCAGTTTCATACAGACTCCTCAGAAGTGACCTCTGTCTGGCATACAAAATGATCTCAGACCCCACCTTACTCCACTTGAGCAACCCATATGCGCAACCTCAACCTGGTCTGTGATATCAATAGGACTTGGTGGGACAGATTTGTGTCCCAGAGACTGCCCCATCTGTGGAATAGACTCCCTCTCCATAGCAAGCAGAGTACCTCATTATCCCTTTTTAAGTGCAACCTGGTAACTAGATGGGAAAAAGAAAATAAACCCGTGGGATTCCACCTTTGTCCCTGCTGGACAGGCTTTGGGTGCTGACTTGTCTAAACATGGGCTACACTCTTGGCTAGGTTTATAAGGGCCTCAGGGCCAACAGCCTAGTAACCTCCTATGATCCTATGTAAAACAATACTTTTAAAGAAAGTAATAAAAAAACTATTACATGGAAAAGCAACCAATGTGAGATGTATTTGTGAAGGTAAAAAGTGAATTGTTGAATGAGATGGTAAAAAAGTAGCAGAAATGTGATATTTAAAGATGATGGCATAAAAAAGACAAGTAAAGGCCTTAAGAAAAATATATGAAAGATAAAGTAAATGTGTGTTAAGCATTGATAAAAAATAATTATTATCTTATAAGGGAAGCTGTCAAATTTATCAGAATCTTAAAAAAGGATTACTGGAATCTTAATATATTATGGAAATAAAATGTAATGGGAGTAAAATTCATAGAAATAAGACCAAAACAGGAGAATTTTACATGAGGTTAGTAAAGACTGGAAAAAGAATGAAAATGCAGCCTAGCAAATTTATGATGAATGATAGGAAGAAATTCTTTCAGTATTTTAAAAAAATAGCTCTGAAATCACCAAAGAAGCTCTATCCTCATTTTTTGTGGATGAGAGTTCCTTAACTAAAACTAAATATATTGTTATATTGTTATTATGGTATTATAAGACATTTAAAAAAGGTTCTGGAAATCAAGAAAACTGTTTCTAAACAATACCCTGCAAAATAAATAAATATACAAATGAAATAAACTGATAATCAAGGAAAAGTTGTAAAACTACAAAATGTATTTGAAAGCCGATATGACAAAGAATAAAAGAACATAGTTCATAAAGGGATAAGCAGGTCATTACTTAACCCTCCTGCACAGCAGATTGTATACATTTTTAATGCCTACAACAATTCAACCTACATTTAGATGTGTCCAAAGCATTGGAAGTTAATGCAAAGTATGTAAGATTATTTCGTATTTAGGGAACATATTTCTTTTAGCAGAACATAGCATTGTTGCCTCACAGTAAGAGGTTCTCCCATTCGATTCTCGGCGTGCGGAGTGCGGGGAGTGCCTTCTGTGTGGAGCCTGCATGTCCTCCCCGCAGTTGGGTGGGCATTCAAAAGACATGCGTAAATGGGCGTGCCTTCGTTGAAGGTTGGACGTCGAGCTGGCACTTCGGCGTTCGTGAAAATCTACTGCCATTAGCGGACCGGAGTACTGCTGTGGCGACCCCTAACTGGGAAAAGCCAAAAGACATTTCTTTTAGCAGAACAAGGGAGATGAGGGAAACTAGAATTTGTAGCTGAATTAAACAATGCCCATTCTAGGAAAGAGAAAAATAGTTTCTTATTTTTGCTGAAGTATTGTAAGTTATGCACATAGTTTCCCTACAGTAAGAATAATTTATAGAGTAAAGTTTAAGATAATTTAATTCACCACAGCAACTTTTTATGAATCCTTGTTTAATGTATACAGTAGTGTTGAAGACACTCACTTTTGATCATGTATTCTTAAGATATAAGAATGAAATTCCATATTCTAAAACCGGATACGCTATAATGTGTACACTGACAAGAAAATGCCAACTGGAAAAGAAGAGATGTCATAAGGTAGAGTCTGTTCACCTCTCCTAGAAAGAAAAAGCAGGGGGCATGTGCCAGAGATGTTTGCTCTGCTTACAATTACCAGCAGAGACTACAAATGGATGGAGGCATCTACCTATGAGGGGAGCAGGGCCATTGGTGTTAACATTACTCACAAAAGTAGGTGGTAAGCCTTTATATCATTCGACTGCACATGCAGCATTTGGCACCTCCTGGGTATGTGTAGAGAATGGAGAATGGAGAGACTTTAGTCAAAACACCGCTGGTGGCAGCCATGCTGCTGATGTTCTTCATTCTCACTGCTGCTGTAGTCTATGGGCAGTGTCCTGCCAAGGGCACAGCAGCTGGCCAGCTTGCTAAAGCTTTAACTCCCCTCTTGCCACTCACTGGCTAACAATAGGCTGGATTCTTTTTGGAGGGAAGTAGATCTATAACCAGAGTGAGGTAAATCTTCAGCATTTTCCTGCTGCCTCATGAAGAAGCATCTGTCTGGTTCCAGAGGAACAGCTGTTGGTTAAAAGCTTCTTGCCTAAAGATAAGACAGTTTTTGGGACCCCTTGCTCTCATAAATATTTTTACTGAATATTTGTGGTATTATTTCTGATCTACCATTTTATATACATATAATATATGTCATTATATGTATATAAAAGAACAGCTATTTGTAGTATTCCACATTAAGAATATTGGCTTTTGTCAGGGATAATATGTGCTTCTGTTTACTTGACCTATTTTTCAATATTGTGCGGATAACTACACAAATTCTGTTTGACATATCCTTGCAGCCAAGCATGGAGAGCAGATGCTGTGTTATTCCTTTGGTGAGGAATGTTCCTGTATGCTTTTTCCACCCTTTCCAATGATTTCCAAGATAGTATTAAAGATTCAAAATGAATTACCAAAAATCATTGTGGTGACTCCATTTTTACCCAGGTAAAATTGGTTCTCCTTTCTTATGGAACTGGCCAAGGACAATTGCAAAAAGCTTCCTCACTGACTAGATCTGTACAATCGGAGTTTTATACACCAAAACATCAATCAGCTATGACTGATGGCTGGGATGATTTCATTTTAATACCTTTTTAGGCACCTTTTTTATAAGGATGTGTAGCAGGTACTAAAGGAGGTAAGAAAACATTCCAGTAGTAAGTCTTATGTTGGCAAATGGAAGAGATTTTCTAGCTGGTGCCTTGGCAATCACAGTTGTCCTGAAAGGGAAGTAGCACCACTGTTCTCAAATATTTGTGTGAGCTACTTGAAGGTGGCTTGTTGTATGCTTTCCACAAGGTGCATCTTGCCGCCATCTCAGCTCACCTGCCTTACCTGTGGATCCCCATCCTTCTTCTATTTTTGTGGTCAGACAGTTTCTGAAAGGAGTGTCGCATATGATAACCACTCCCAAACAAATTCCTTCTCCTTGGGGTCTTAATTTTGTTCTAGAAAAACTTACCTTAACTGCATTTGAACTGGCCTCTCAGGCTGACTTGCAGTTCATTATTTGGAAAAAATGTTTTACTTGTTGGTCTGACATCTGCAAGGAAAATCTCTGATTTGAGAGCTCTCATGGTGGGTGAACCCCTTCTGGTTTCCTACAGGGATAGGGTTGGATTATCCACTAATCCTTCTTTCATGTTAAACTTGTTTATGATTTTACCTTGAATCAAGCCATCATTCTCCCAGTTTTCTTCCCTGAGCCAAAGGACAAGAGAGAAATGATTTAACAAACACTGGATATGAGCAGTCAACTCGGGTAGTACCCTGACAGAACTAACTCCTTTGGAATGCTGATCAGCTGTGTTTCCTGTGCTGGGACCAAAATGCCAACTCATGTCTTAACAGACTTTATCTTGATGGTTGTCCTCTGCTACTGTTTTTGCTATTCCCGTCATGGTATAACTATTCCAAACCAAAGTAAAAGCACATTCTATCAGGGCATTATCCTCTTCAGACTCATACTGGAAAGGAATGGACTGCAGAAGTATTCTAGAGGCAGCAACTTGGTTGTCTGTTCAAACCTCCACAAAGCAGTACAAACTGAATTCCTTCTCTAGATCCAGTACAGGCTTTGTTAGGGACATTCTCCAGGTATACTAAGTGTTATTGGCAGTAAATCATGTGAGATTGTGAAGTCACTCATCTCTCCAGCTAAACCATTTGAGGAAATAGATATGCTGTTAAAGGATCATTTTGCACCCATTGTCTCAGGGATAATACAGAATTTCTCATTTAATAGATGGAAGCAAAAGCCAAATTAAGCCATTGCAGTTTATATTAGAGAACTAAGGAGATTATCAGAAAAGTGAAAGTTTCATAATAGCTTGGACCGTCTTCTGCGGGACAGACTTGGTGTGCAGACTCAGAGATGAGGCCCTACAAAGACGATGCCCATTAAACACAAGTTTGACTTTCGCTAGTGCTCAGGATAAAGCTCTAGCATTTGAGGCCTCATCCTTGCATTCCATTAAACAAACTATGTGTATGACAGTCCCACCAACTACAAAATAAAGCCATTAATGTAAAACCATATTTTTTGCATTTGGACAAGTCAGATTCAGTTCGCTGAAGCTGTAGTTTAAATGGATGAAACAACAGATGAGGCAGTTGTCATTTCAAGGAAAATTTTTTGATAAATACAAATGCCTCAGCCATTTGACAGGGTGTGTTGCCACAGGGGCATTTAGAAAAGGATAAGTTGCTGAAGATGGGTTCTTCCAACACAGTGGAACAAAAAGGTAGTAAAGGTAAGGTAAACACATTGACTAGTATGCCAATCTCCAACCTGCATCATTTGAAGCTTATTGAGGTGAATCAGATGCAACTGTTTATTCACTGAAAGTTTTAAGCAATGTAAAAACTGTTGCAGCCAGATTTAAGGAACATACCAATGTGGCGTCGAACAGAGTTCCATGTAAGATGGAGGTGGATTCATTTTGTGAGTATTCACTAATTTCTGAGGAACTGTATCATGTTATAGCCAGTGAGTGGCCCACCTATTGTACCATGTGATGTTCAGCTTGTGGACTATAAGCAAGATGTTAAGGTGTTGGAAGCATACCTGTCCAGGACCATTATAGAATAGACTATGATATAGTTCACCTTATCACTACTGAAGGCCAAAGAGCAGTTTATTGGTGGAGGAATGAAAGGTTTGAACTCCCAGAAGTTTAACTAACAGGAGTACACAGTCTCACTGCAGATTCTACACAAGCTGTTCCCAAGGATTTCCTCACTGTGTATGAGGAGGGCATAGGCTAGTTTAAAGGATCACCTCTTTCATTCCTATTGCACCCTAACATAGTGCCCAATATGTATGAAAGTGAGACATGTTGCTTATGCCCTCTGCCCAAAAACAGAGGCAGAAATAAACCGAGTGATGCAACAAAGTGTATTAGCTCCAATGACACACCCCATGTTGGCCACACCTGTATGTGGAAGTGAGGATATATGCTGACTACAAGATTGCAACAAACACGGCATTACAGGAGCACTCAAATTCCTGCCATCAGTCTAATGGTCAACCCCTTGGCAAAAAGCAAAATATTTGTGAAATTGGATTTGGGCAGTTACTAGTGGCTGATGTAGCTGCAGAGGCATAGCAAATTATCACATATATGCCGGCCTTCAAAGCTACTCAGCTGCAGTATGGAGTGTGTATCATGTTAGGAATCTTGCAAAAATTGTTGGATGTCATCCTTTCTGGTGTCCTAGGACTGTTGCCTTATTTTGGTGATACTTTGATTAAGGTAGACTGCATGCAAGCTTTGGCTGGACAGCTACAAAAAGTACTCCAAATGTTAAGATCACCTGTGGAAGTAATCTGTCCTTGCAATGCAGTAGTCATCACCATCCATGATGCACCTAAAGACAAAGATAAATAGGAACCGCAGGCATTGCTGTGTCTACCGAAATAACTAACATTTCTTTCAAAAAAACTAAAATCATTGTAGTCAGGCTTCTTTACAGACTGCTAGATATAACATGCCTCCTGGAGGTTGACACTCTCATGAAAAGGCTTTTAAGTATGTTAAGAACCTGCTGTCATGATATAGAAAAAAGTACTGAATTTGATCTGTGAAGCATCACCTTATGACACTGGTGTGGTCCTAAGCTGTATGCTCAGCAGTGGTCAACCACCTACAATTGCTTATTGTTTATAAACAATGTCCAGTATTGAAAGAAATTATGATTATATTGAGAAAGATGCACTGTCTACTGTTGCTGGGGTAAAAAAATCCATGAATATTTGTATGAACACCATTTCAGTATTATAGCAGACCACACACCATTACTGAGACTGTTCAGAAGCTACGGGACCTATATTTCTTATGCTCATATGGCCATTAATCCTGCATGCGTATAATTTCGAACTATACCAGTTCAGAGACATTAAGTCACTTACCTCTGAAGACTTTTGAGTTTCAAGATCAAGTTGTACAAGTGTTAGAAGCTGCCCTGTTGGATTCTGTCTACAAGCATCAGCATTGTTTACATGATTGCTGCAGATGCAGTGCTTACTTGCATATTAACCTTGGTGAGAAGGAGGTGGCAGAAGGAAAAAAGCAACCAATTAAAACTTTTTGAAAGGCAGCAACATAAGTTATCTGTACAAGGGCTGTCATTTTTGTGAGAGTGGATGCATAATTCTAAGGGTAGCCGAAGCCTTGTTTTTTTTTTTTTTTTTAATTATTTTAGGTTCCTCTACTGCTACTATCATCACACGGATGGAAGGTGCCCTGGAGCTTTGGAAGCTGTCCGGCTGTTGTAACCTATGCATGATATAACTCATATAGCTAAGGATACTGCAGCAGAGATCAGTATAATGAACATGTGTTTGAGGTTTGCTGTACCACAACCAGGAAGTCTGACTTTCTCCCAGAATGGGGCCATAGTGGTACACATCCCTAATGGCATCTAGTGTTATGCAGAGCAACTTGGAACTTTTCTTTAGCCCTGACTCCCTCCCAGAGTGTACTGACATCACCTCTAAGCTAGATTGGCCATAGGGAGCAACCTGAATGCATAGCTTGGGTCTATGTTAACTATTTGAACATCCAAAATGTCAAACGTACATGGTCGAGACCAAATGCTTGAGACCAAATGTTTGACATTTGGATGTTAGAATAAAAAAAAAAAAAAAAAACACATTAACAGTGCGAACAGGGGGCAAGCCCCCCTGCACCCCCCACATCCCCCTACTTAAGTACACCAACTCCGAGACTGCACTTCAGTGCTGAAAAGGGAAATTCCCTCATTCTGTACCGTACAGCACCGTTAAAAGTCAGTCTTCAAACACTTGAAATGTCGAACATTTGGTCTCGACCATGTAATGTTCGACATTTTAAGTGGTCGAAGAATTGACATAGACCCAATAGCTTTGTCTTTTAGCTCTAGACCACTACTGTGCCTTGCTGTCTGATTTGAGGAAGGGGATATTCAGAAATTGTCAGCATGAAAGTACTTGCAGAAGGTATGTATGGTGGCCTAAAATGAACAAAAAAATCAAAATTTGAGTCAGGCTGACTCAGGCTAGTCTACACAGCATGCCCAAGCAGAGATGTAGCTCACCCATGGGAAGTACCCGGGAAAGTACACTTGTGTAATTAAACTTACCATAACAGTAATTGTTCAAATGATCACTGTTGCAGCAGCCCTAGCTATATGGGTTATATCCTGCATAGGATATAATAGCCGGCCAACTTTGAGAGCTTTAGGGCACCTTCCACACAGCCAGACAACCAGCCAGCTCAAGCTGAGCTGACAAAAAACTCCAAAAAACAAAAAACAAGTTTGGGAGTCAAACCCTTCAGAGCTTTCATGCCAGCAGAGAGGAGGACATTAAGCCCTGAAAGGACAATGCTAGAAACAACAAAAAGATAAATGTCTACACCACAACATAATCAGCATACCAAAAACAAAGGCGGGGGGATAGAGGGAGAAAGGGATCAAGAGGCTACAGCAGCAGTGATCCTTCAAACGACTATTGTTATGGTAAGTTTACTTACACAGCTGTATTATGTTAATCATATTGATCACTGCTGCAGTAGCCTTAGCTATTTGGGTAGATTACCCTAGCTTACTACATTTGTGAGGTAGATGGAGAAAGGCCCTGGCAAAAACTGATTTGGACCTAGAGAAGGACTCAGACTTGTAATGCCTTGTAAACATACAGAGAACCAAGTTACTGTTTCTAGAATACTTCTAGAATCCAACCCTTTCCAAAAATAAATAGATGAAGCCAAGGCACAGGTAGAGTGGGCCTTGACACTACCTCGGATAGAATTGTTATGCTGAGTATAACAAAAGGTAATAACTTTAGACAACCATTTGGAAAGAAAATAAACCACAAACAAAGCCAGGTCACCAACTTTAATAAAAAACAATCTCTAGCGCCTCAGCTTTCAAGAAGCCTTCCAGGAATAAAATACAATAAAAATCACTTCCTTTATATACACGAAAGAACCCTCGCTATTCATCAATCATCAATCAATTAATTAATTAGATAATTAAAATACACAAAATATTTCCAACAACATTCAGTTTTTAGCCCACTAGGGGTCAATGTAGAGTACTTCAAAATAAACCGCTTTTTTGTGGAGAAATTTTCTTTTTATATCACAATTTCCTTGCTCATATTCAATTTTTTCTGAAACAGTTGCCTTCAAATTCTCTGGATTACTATCATGAAAACATTTAAATTGCTGGACTAAAGGGCTTTTAAGGACAACAGCAATAGAATGGAAAAAGGACTAACTGGAACTGATTTTAATGGCAGCAAGGTGTGTAGTTTAGTTTTTAATCTGTCTAACAACACTTTAAGTGAACATTTGCTTTCAGTACTTAACTGTGGACTAAAATTTATTCCTACTGTTCTGCCCAGGTTACACAAATGTAAAATAGAAATGTTTCAGTTAATTTGTAAGCTGCATTTGAGAGACCATTTT
This sequence comes from Protopterus annectens, assembly GCF_019279795.1. Classification (NCBI taxonomy): domain Eukaryota; kingdom Metazoa; phylum Chordata; order Ceratodontiformes; family Protopteridae; genus Protopterus; species Protopterus annectens. The sequence goes on from NC_056746.1 coordinate 632,775,695, forward strand.
AATAACTTAGATGTGTTGAAGGATGTAAAAAATGGATTTTGTGGAGATGATTCCTCTGTAGAGTCAGAAGTTGATGGTGAACTTGATGAAACATTTACCTCTTGTGTATCCAGCTTGGATGAGGAACATAATGCTTATTGCCAGTTAAATACGGACAACATACATAGTAAAAGTAATTACATACCTCCTTTAAGCATGAAGGAATACAAAAATTCTATGCTATGACTGATTTTGCCATAGAAAAAATGTTTTCAAATTTTAGAATGAATAAAAAGGAGGTATGTTATAACTTAACTAAAGATGAATGGCAAGCTTTAGTAGATTTTGGTAAACAAAGAGATTTGGTTGTTAAACCTTTGGATAAAGGAAATAAGATTGTAATAATGCATTTTTCACAATATTTAACCATGTGTCTTGAACAGTGCTTTTTTTTGTAAACAAACAAGTAGTGGCACGCATATGCTGCATTTGGGTCAACTCCACCCCTCCAGCCCCCCCCCCCCCCCCCACGGAGGCATTCCAGTGTCCCATTATTTGGCTATTTCTCCCTAGTTCCCATAAACACTGTTCAAAACTCTCAGTGTGCATACTGCTTTTTGCTTTACTTCTACAGTGATTACAGATATTTGTATTTAATTTAAAACTTTTATTTCAAATTTTCCAGCACAAACAATGATAGACATTTGCTAAACAAGGCAATACAGTCTAACAATGAAAACAGACTTTGCATTAAAACTTTGGTGACTTTGAAACTCATATTCATTGAAACAGCATTGAAACCCACATTCAAAGAAAATGCATCTGCCAGTGGCAGATTAAGTTTACCTTTGGGCTGTTTTCAAATCATAGACCCCTTGCACACATTTAGGACCACACAAAATTTCTTTGATTCACCTTCCTGATTGTATTAAATTGTAATTTATAGTAATTAAATTATATCCCTTGTATAACACACCACCACTTGTTAAAGCATGTTTTAAAGTTTTAGCCAGTAAGTAAAGAAACAAAACATATGAACCAATAATGCCAAAACTGCCCAGTTCAGAACATTTCAACCATAAAAGGCTACTCAAACTTCTGTTATTACAACCCACCAATATCAGTCAATATGCATAGTCTCTGCAGAAATAAAAGTTATCTGAATAATTCCACATTAACGAGATCTGACTGTAACTAATGAAAAGGTTGCTGCTAGCAAAAAAATTATATTTAAGTATTTCATCTACAAATTCACTTCCTGCTACCCTTGAAGAATAAATTGCCTATGTTACATTAAAAATGATAAGCTGGTAATATTGGAATAGGGAATGGATGGCAAACTAAAACAGGTTCATGGTTACTAGGCATCTCATCCAAAGGAGGACATACTTAGGACTGCAGTACCCCACCCTCTTAAAATCCAACACAGTATCAGCAATCCATCTACATGCTATGGGAATAGAACCCACAGCCTTCTACATCAAAAACAAAAGTATGCTACCTGCTGTGCTAGTAACACTGCTTTAAAACTCTAAACACATAACAGTGATACTATTTGCTAAGCAAAACAGTTGCATATTTTGGGAAGAGGATTCCGGCTCTTGTTTCCTGTAGCCAAGGTACAGGGCTTGAGCCTAAGCAAATTACTAACCACCTGCTAACCCTAACTAGGGCATTTCACTGTCTCACACACACACCTCAACCTTTTAATGCAATAAATCTGGACAAAGTCTAAAATAAATAGGAACAAATTATAAATATTTCTCTCATGAACTTAGAAAATTGCTAGAATAACAGGATTTGTGTTAGTATGCATTTTTCTAAAGGCTATGGAGTCTAAACCTCAAATATCTGTCATTGTTTAGCAACTTCATTCTTTTTATGAGGAAAAAAACAAAAATATGGGGCAAAAATCTGGACATTCTGCAAAAACCTGGGCAGTTGAGGGGTAAGCTACCTATCTCTTACACACACACACACACACACACACACACACACACACACACATACACTATACATCTTAACCTCTTAGCACAAGATGTCTGGGAAAAGCCTGTCATAATGGGGGGGGGGGCAAAGGCTCAAAACTAGGGACATATTTTAAGTATTGCTCTTATAAATTCATACAGTTGCTAGAATAACAGGATTTGTGTTAGAATGCATTTTCTAAAAGATATGAAGTCTGAAACTAAACTGAAATGCATTAGTAACTTTCATCCTTAGATCATCCTGGTGATTTCTCAAAAAAAAGACAATTTTTATGAGGAACAGACCAAAAATATAAGGCAACAATCTTGACATTCTGTGAAAATCTGTACAGTTGAGAGGTATTACACACACATACACCCCTACCTCCCTCTAAGACCCTCCCCATACCTCTCAACCTTTTAGAACAAGAAATCTGGACAAAGACACACATAATGGGGGGGGGGGGACAAATGTCCAAAAATAGAGACACCTTTTAAATATTGCTCTTACAAACTTAGAAAGTTAGTAGAACAACAAGTTTTGCATTACTATGAACTTTCTGAAGGATATGAAGTCGAAAGCTCAAATGTCTGCCATTATTTGCTGTCTTAATCCTCAATGATTTGCCAGGGATTGCCAGAAAAACACAGTTTTATGAGAAACAGACCACAAATGTGAGACTAAAATCATGGCATTCTGCAAAAATCTGGACATTTCACACACACACACACACACACACACACACACACACACACACACACACACACACACACACACACACACACACACACACACACACACCTCCCTACTTCTTATATATGCGCACACCCGCCTATCTCTTTCTTGCACATACCCACACTCCTCTTAAAACCTTAAACACACACGCACACCTTGGTAAGTACAGTACTTATATTCAAGAAAAAAAAGAAAAATAAGTCAGGAATTGAAGTTAGAAAGTAACAAATGACACAATATGTCTGTATCTGCTTGGAAAAAGAAGGCAAGGTGAGAACTTGTTCTATTTAAAGAAGCAGTCAAGAAAACATCTGCTTTATGTAGCAATGGGATTTTTGGGTTATTTTCATAAAATTAAAAACAATGCAAGACTTGGAGAGAGAATCCAAAATGCAAAACCACAGTGTTAGCTATAATGGGAAACACTGAAATATGACAGCTCCTGCTTTTGCAAGAACACAATTCACTTGGAAATGATCTCAAGGAAAGTAAGCTATGATAAAAGCAATACTTTTATTTGAACAGGTTTATCCATAGTAAACATGGATTACCCACAAGAAATATAAAAGGATACGTCCTGGTCAGTCTTCAAACAAAGGGTAATGATAGAATGGTGCAATACAGATGAGTGTCTGAGTATACCAAGCAACTGAAGCATTTGTTGCTTCACCAGAGTATAAATACATACCACCAGAGCCATTTCACAAAGTGACTAGCCTACCATGATAGTCACTCTCCATTAAACAGTAAAATCAAAGTAGAGGTGAAAGGTCGGGCAATGAAAAAAATAAAATAGTCAGATGAAGGAGAAATGACAAGGGAGGGATTATTTAATTTCTTCTTCAGATACTGACCACAGCCTCTTAATGACTTTAAGCCAGCCTTCCTGCCACCAGTAATTTATCCTTATCTTTACACTTATATACACTATTTTACTCTTTTAGGCGACTGACATTGTTTAAATTCCATGTACAACAATCAAACAAAAATTACCAAGAGAGTAAACACTCTCAAGTACTTGATTAGTTCTTGTGTACTTGGGTGAAGAAGTTATGTTTGTTAAAACGATATGGTGTTTACATTTCTAGCCAATCAGTTTAAGCACTGCATACTATCAAATAAAATGGAGATCCAATTCATAAAATAAAACAGACAAACTGGTCATTAAATTCAGGCAACTGAACAATTTCTGATTTTCCACCTGACTTTTTGATAAAATACTACAGCTTCTAAAAGAACAGCACTAACAAATGTAGCAGGTGACAATAATCATATAGCTCAATTTTCAAATAAAAGAATAAACTGCATGCATTTTTAAACATATAATCTGTAATCTACTGAACCTGTCTGTTGTTTCACTTAAAACAAATTATACCACTCTTAAAAGACTTTTTAAAGTCTGTGTTTGTAAGTCATTGTCTTAATTTGGTTCAATGATAACTGTAGCTCTATTAAGCTTTCAGGCAAATTATCTGCGTTTGATTCCTTTTAGTATTTTAATGAGATAAGATAGATTGCAAGAATTTTTAATTCTGTAAGTTGTTGCAGGCCAATATTGCCTCCTAAGCAGTGATTACAAATGATTCAAATTTGCCAAGATGACTTATACAGATGAGTTTGCAGTTTTAAAACATTAATTAAAAATACCAACTGCTAAGTTAAAATCCAGCAAAAACACATTTGTAATTGCAGAGCACTGGGCTAACTACAATTTGAAAATTCCTACAAAGATATTCAGTACACCGGTTCTGCTTTAACCAGATGGACACACAGCAGTCTTCTGAAAGGTGATCCTTCAATTGTTAAAGGACTGCAAACTCAGATGTAGAAAATATTTGACTTAGTTTTGAGAACTACTGTGCTTTTTTTACAGTGATTTAAAAAGCTAATAATACAGAAAATAAATATTTCCAGTACTTTTCTGAATCAAAAAGGCAACCCATGCAGTTCATCCAGTTTTACCGAGCCTCAAACTCTTTCAGACCACTCTAAAAGATTGTACCATATCTGAAGCTTCAGCATGGCATTCAGAAAAGTAAAATGACAGCTCTGACAAGGTTAACTAAATCTACCACTCACCTGTCATCCGGTTGCGGTCCACAATCCAAACATCTTCAGTATTTCAAATTCCGTGCGTGCGGACCAAGAAGATGTAAACAATCAGTCACACAGACGTAGAAGGTTTTCTGCATCTGTGCGACCTGGTGCACGGGGCATTCTTAAAGAAGAACACCCTTAAACGGCCTTAAAAAAGAAAGTTTTTTTTTAAAGAAACAGGGCAGCAGAGGAGCTGGACGGCATGTACCGGCCCAAAAAATAGCCCTGGTTGTGAACTTTTAGATGGTAGTAAAGTATATAAAATTGTAAGTATTAAGGAATATTATGAAGCAAAAGAAGAGTATCGACATTTATTGCTAAAAGGGCTGAAGTTAGGGTATTTTTCCTGAGACTAATTTAAAAAATAAGTTTTGCACTGATGGTTTTGGTATTGCTTATTTTTATTGTCTGCCTAAAATACACAGAATATGTATCATCCTCCAGGCAGACCTATAGTGTCAGCATGCCAGTGTCTTTTACATAATAATGGATTAGTACTTCATAGATATTTATTAAATGCTGCTATACAATTGCCTTCATATATATAAGATTCATTTGATTTTCTTGATAAAATGTCTAATGTCAAATGGAACCAGGATTTAGGTGACTGTTGATGTCAAGAGTTTGTATACCAATATAATGCATGAGTTTGGTATGGAAGCATTGAAATTGTATTTGGGGGACACTCCCCTTGCAAATTACATTATGGAATTGGTTTATTTTAGTTTAACTCATAATTATGTTGAGTTTGATGGGGTTTTGCACCATCAATTACAAGGTACAGCAATGGGAGCGCCATTTGCCCCCATGTATGCCAACGTATTTATGGGTATGTTTGAATCTGAGTATATTTATAAGTGTGAATGTTTTGGTAAGTTTGTTATAAGATATTATAGATTTATTTATGATTTACTTTTTTTGTTAAGGGGACTGGAACAACTGCCAACTTTTATGGAAAATGTACATAAAAGTAGATTTGGCATAAAATTTGATGGTTTACAATATGGACATAGTGTGACTTTTTTGGATATTTTATTACAAGGAAAGCTGAATGGACATATTAAGACAAGTATTAATAGAAAATTTAATGAGGTGAATCAATTTTTAAAGGGCAACAGTTGTCATCCCCCACATACTATTATGGGGAATTTTAATGCATTTTTCGTTTATGTAACAATTTAGAAGTAATGAATAGTGAATTAATGGCTACTGCAGATATGCTTCTTAATAGAGGCTATGATAGAACTATAGTGATGGAAGCATTGGAGAGAATTCATGATAAAATTAACAACAAAAATGTAGTACAAGGTGGGAATACTGTGGACTATAAATATTGTAAAAATAAGGATAATAGAGCTTTCATAGTTACAACTTATAATATTTTAAGCCCTGAAATGGAAAAATTATATTACATTACTGGGATTTATTGTTGAAATATAAAGATTTACAAAAAGTGATAGGTAGAACTCATATGTTCTCCTATAAGAGAGGGCGTAATATTTAAGACATTGTAGTTCACAGTAAATTTAAACAACCTAGTAATAATTTAACTGCAGTGGTGGTGCTGCGGTAGCATTGTCGCTTCACAGTTAGACATTGCCCATTCGATCCTCAGTTAGAGCGTCTTCTGTGTGGTGACATGCGTGAACGGGCGTTCCTTCATTGAAGGTTGTGCATTAGGCCCGGTAAGCCAGCACGTAAAACTCTACTGCCAATCATTAGCGGACCGGAGTTCCACTGTGGAGACACCTAACTGAGAAAATCCAAAAGACACAAACAGACACAAACAATCAACATACAAATGTAGGTACCTTTGTGCAAGATGTATAAATTGTAGGTATATAGTTAACACAGTTGATAGGATTAATGGAGTGTTATTTAGACCTATTGGGAAATATTGTAGTTTATGCAATAAGATGTGATTGTGGGTTATTTTATGTGGGTGAGACTAAAAGGGATTTCAAATCTTGATTACAACAGCATGTTAGAGATATTAAATCCTGTAGAGTTGAAAGCCCAGCATGTTAAATGTTTTCATGATAGTAATCCAGAGAATTTGAAGGCAACTGTTTTAGAAAAAAATTAATATGAGCAAGGTAATTCTGATATAAAAAGAAAATTGCTCCACAAAGAAGCATTGTTCATTTTGAAGTAATCTACATTGACCCCTAGTAGGCTAAATTCTGAGTGTTGTTGGAAATATTTTGTGTAGTTTAATTATCTAATTAATTAATGAATTAAGTTTTTAATTGCATGATTGATGAATTGTATTTTACTCCTGGAAGGCTTCTTGAAAGCCAAGGTGCTAGAGATTGTTTTTTCTTAAAGTTGGTGATCTGGCTTTGTTTGTGGTTTATTTTATTTTATTTTTATAGTATTTTGTTTGTTGCTAACCATTTGGAAATAATCTGCTTTGACAATTGAACAATTGATCTGAAGATATAAAAGATTTAGTTCTATCAAATATTACTTGAGTTGTTTGTAGGCATCCAAGGTATGCAGTGTCTTTCTCCCTCAATTTTAGGTTCAGTAAAGAAAACCATGAGATGGATAGTTTGGCTTAAACTTAAAGCACACTTGGATACCACATTAAGTACAGAAGACAAATTAGTTCTCAAAGAAACCATGTCTTTGTGGAAAATGAGATAGGGTTGACCCAATGTAAAAGCACAAAACTCAGATACCCTTCTTTCAGAGTTCAGAGCAATCAGTAAAACTATTTTCCATGTTAAGACCCTTAAGTTAGCCAGGTTAACTGGTTCAAATGGAGTAAGTGTTAACTTCACTAACACAAAGATAAGATCTCAAGGAAGGGCCACAATATTTCTTAAATGCCGTTTATGCAAAACTCCTTTCATAAATATTTTGACATGGGAATGCATGGAAAGAGGACAAGCCAGGGGAAGATATGCTGAAATGGCTAAGTAATGAACTTTGATAGAGGAGTAAGAAATACCATAGGATAGTAACTCACACAAATGTTGTAAAACCAGAAAACAATTAGGCCTGAATTGATGCTAGTAATGTTGTTTGTACCAACTAAAAAACCTTTTCCATTTGCTTGTATATGATTTTCTAGTAGCAGTCTTTCTTGCCTCCATTCCTGCCTGCTACACTAGCTGGCTGACTGTCAGGAAAATTGAAGGCAGTAGCACATACGTCCTTTAAGGCAGACCAAACTGGAGGGATAGGTGCAGGTTCTGGAAATTCTTTCTGTAACAGCTCATAGTATTTTCTTAGGGACTGAGAAACCTCAGTGTTCTCCCACCAAAACGACTGGTGCATTCTAGAAATTACCTCAGAGAAAGAGAACCTCCCACAGGGAGAGTCAGAAGCCAAACTCTGCTCTGAGTCTGAATCAGCAAACTGAAGAGAAAACCCTGTATCTGTTCCTTCATCTTGCTGTCTAGATTCAGGATCTTGAATCTCTTCAGAAAAGGAGGTATCCCTCTTTCTTTTATAAAAAATACTTTACAGGAAGGATAAATAACCTGAATTATATACCCTGAGCCAAACTCAGTAAATGCCATATTTAGTTTTCCGTTCCTTTTTGAAAGGAGAAGTGGGACCAGCAATGTTATTAATGGCAGAAGCAGCAGCTTCCCTAGTGATGGGCAAAAAATTTTGAGAAAAAGAGGGAAGCTTTCCTTGTTCCCTCTCCCAAGACTGACAAGAGTGGCTCTCTCTTGATCAGTGAGGGGACCTCTGCAGCCACAGAGGGCACAGCTAATTTCTGGTCCATAGTGGCTATAGGTGCACCACGAAAGGGATCCAATGTGTAGATCAGACTGTAAAGTGTGTGTGTATGCTACATCTTTAAGAAGCATGCAAAGCTGCTGTACGTGCACATATAAATTCCAGACGTGCAATCCCTAGTGCTATTTTGTAAAAGCAGCCAGAGAGTGAGCATGCATGATCGCAGTTGTTAGTTTGTATATAACTTACTTAAGTTAATGTCAGTAAGCCTCTATAGTGATGTGTTTGGATGAAATAAAGCTGCTTGAACAGAACCCACAAAGACTCATTTATTCATGTCCTAGACACAAAAGTGACATGGGGTCAGAACTGAGATTGAAGAAAGAAGAATATTTGGAGCCATGAGATGCAAAGATGACAGCAAAGGTAAAACAGAGAGAAAAGAGCATAAACATAACCAGAAAGAATAAAAGATAATGAGAAATAACACAAATTATTTACTTGATGTGAAAGATGAAAAAAGGGGCATTACAAGGATACAAATTGCATTATTAGGCAAATGGAGAGCACGACAAGTTTGTTAACTAAAGAAAATGTTTAAGATAAAAGCATTTGATGAAACGATTAACAGTAAATCAAAAATGAACAAGTTTAAAGCAAAACAAGTGTATTTAAGGCAAAGTTGGGCATGTTTAGACTAAAATGAGCACCAGAAAAGTACATTGTTAGAGTAAAACAAGCACAAGAAAAGTACATTGGGCATGAAAAGGTCTTAAACGAGCAAGACAAATATAATAATAAAAAAAAAAAAGGGCACATTAATCAAAAATAAAGCAAGGCAACTGTATGTGTTTTGGCAAAGTGCTGTGGTTGGGTTAATTATGACTTTGTATTGTATCAAGGGCATAACTAAAGTTATTTGAAATATCTCACGTGTGTACAGTCATATTTATTTGCAAAACCTTTCACTGGTATGTGTTAATATGGCAGAAGGAGTTCGAAAAACAACAGCTTATGCAGATAGAGATGCACGCACCAGGGCATTAATTTTGCTAAACCTAGCAGGGTCTGAGGCCATTGATAGACAACATTCATTTGTGTATGCACCAGCAGTATATGAAGAAGAAGAAGAAGGTGAAAACTGCCATATTATTGTTCAAGCTGAATCAAGGGATGACCGGGTCTATATTAGATAATCAAACTTTCAAAAGTTCGACTGTCATATAGTCAACACCATATGATCAAACTTCTAAAAGTTCGAACATCTAATAAAAAAAATAAACTACACAAATAACCTACCTGAATGTTTTAAGCTGGGGGGCAAACCTTCCTGCAGTCCCCACACCCCCTTGCTCTTTAAATATACCAACTCCGAGATTGCAGTACAGTGCAGAAAAGAGAAATCTTCCCATTCCGTGCTGTATGTTCAAACTTTCCAAAATTCGATCATATGGTGTCGACCATATGGCAGTCGAACTTTTAAAAGTTCGATCATCTAATATAGACCTGGGAAGACCCTGAGTGTTTGAAGCACAAGTTCAGAGGAAATATGTAACCCCCAGACAAATATTACATTAGAGAGGCATTTGTTCTACACAAGAGATCAGAAACCAGGGAAACATTTGCAGCTTATATAACTGACTTTATGAACAAGGCTAAAACGTGTCGGTTTGGTGATCTAAACAATGAGCTGATAAAGGACAGGCTTGTATGTGGTGTTAATAGTGCTGCTGTGAGAAAGATTTTACTTTGTGACAGTGATTTAACATTGAGCAAAGTAATAGAGATTTGTCAAATCCATGAGGAGACAGAAAAACATACGTGTGTGCTTGCGAGTGACAAGAGCATGGTTTCAGTTGGCTCCAGAGCAAACATAGATAGTATGCAACATGTGTCAAACAAGAACAGACCTAAGCACATGGCAGACACAGGATTTCCAAAGAAGCCACAAGGTTTTCTAGAAAGTTTCAGGAAAGGTGCAAGCTCCAGTGCCAGCTCAGTGTAGTACAAACAAGAATCAGCAAAACCCAAATCTAGCCTTATTGTTAACTGTCACAATTATAGTACGAATCATGAGTCTAAAAGAAAGAAGTACTAAGCATTTGGTCAGCAAATTCACAAATGTAAAAAATGGAATCATTTCCAAAAGTTTTGTAAATCAAGTAAGCCTTACACAGTTGTAAAGAAAGGTCGCACAAAAAAGCAAGTTGATCAAGTAGAGCCAAAACAGTCAGCTTTCTAAGTAGATGGTGTATCAGTGCTTGGAGAAAGAGTTGATGCAGTAAACTTATTAACAAGGAGCAACGTATTTTGTACAGTCCAGATTAGTGGTAAAAACATGGAGCTCAAAGTAGACACTGGGTCAAAGTCTAAAGTTATATCAACAGACACATTTGCAAAAGTGAGAACTAACGAACAACTCAGTCTAACCAGCAGTGCGAGACTTGTTGCTTATGGAGGTAAAGAAATTCAAACCAAAGGTTCAATGATGCTTTCATGTTATCTGGCTAAGAACTGTTACAACTTGTTATTCTACGTACTCCAAAGACTAGTCCAATCTTTAATGGGTCTCAAAGATAGTTTAAGAATGAATCTACTTTCATTTGCTAAAGAAGTTCATCATGTGAGTGCAGTTCCGAGTTCTAATGTCTCTGAAGCCATTTTCTCAGAGGATGTTGATGTTTTCCATGACAAATTGGGCAAACTTCCAGTTGTGTATTCCATGAAGTTAGACCCAGATGTAACTCCAGTAGTAAGACCATCATGAAGAGTTCTGATAGCTATGCAAGATAAAGTTAAAGCTCAGCTGGATAAAATGGTGCAGCAAGGTGTGATTTGTCCAGTCACAGAACCAACTGAATGGGTGCCGTCCATGGTAGCCGCTCACAAAAAAGACTTAGATTAAATCAGAATATGCATTGACCCAAGAGATTTGAACAAAGCATTAAAGAGACCATATCATCCAATCTGCAAAGTTAAAGAAGTTGCAGCTCTAATACTGAATGCCACTTTATTTTCTGTTTTGGATACAAAGAGTTCATTTTGGCAAGTGTTGCTTGCTCTCAAATTTTTATTTCTAGTTACTTTTGGTACTATGGTTGGCAGATACAGATTCCTATGGATGCCATTTGGAATAAATTCTGCAAGTGAAGTTTTTCAGCATGCAATGGAGCAGATTTTATTTCTGGCTATCCTTGTGCCATAATAGTAGATGATCTATTGGTTGATGGTAATGGTGAAGCAGAGCATGACAGAAACCTTAATAAAGTTCTAGACAGAGCACATGAAGTGAACTTAAAGCTCAACCCTCTGAAGTGCAAATTCAGACTTCCAGAAGTTACATATGTAGGATATTTGTTTACAAGCACAGGCTTAAGACCTGACAAAACCAAGCAAGCGGCTGTTCTAGAGATGTCAGTGCCAGACAATGTCCAAGGTTTACAGTGTTTCCCTGGGGATGGCCAACTATTTAGGCAAATTTATACCAGATTTCAATGAGTTGACAGCACCTTTAAGAGAGCTAACATGCAAAACTGTTGCATGGTCATGATTGGAACATCACCAGAAGGTATTTGAGGACCTCAAGCAGAAAATTGCCACTCTACCTATGTTAGGATACTATGATGTGAACAAACCAGTTGCTCTTTCCTGTGATGCTTCAAAATTTGGTCTAGGTGCAGTTATACTTCAAGAGTGCAGATTAGTAATTTATGCATCTAGAACATTAACCCAAACTGAGATGCAGTATGCTCAAATTGAGAAAAAGCTTTTTGCTATAGTATTTGCATGGTCCAAGTTTCATGACTATATTTATGGTCGAGCTATTCAGTTTGAAACTGATCATCAACCTCTAGTTACTATTCTAAAGAAGCCTATGCATTTCTGCTCCAGCAAGATTACAAAAAATGATGCTCAGATTGCAAAAGTACAATTTCAAATTGGTCTACACTAAAGGCAAATTGCTCTATCTGGCTGATACCTTATCCAGATCGCTCAGAAATATATCAGAACAGCTTGATGCAGAGAATTTTGACTTTGATGTGATGTCAGTGCATAATTTTTCCGCCACTAGACTTCATGAGTTAAAAGATCACTCTCAGGCTGATCAAATTTCGCAGAAGCTCAATCGCTATATTAATGTCGGATGGTTGTCAAAGCAATCTAGTGTATCACCTGAGGTACAAGCATATTTTCCTTACAGAGATTGAATTGTTATTGGAAGATAACATTATTTTTAAAGGTACTAAAATTGTTGTTCTTGCTGCCTTACAATAAGAATATATTCAGATTTTGCATTGTGGTCCCCCAGGATCCACATCCACTAAGAGAAGAGCAACGGAATTGGTATCTTGACCTTCATTATCAAAAGACATTGATAGAGTTCTTTCTTCTTATTCAGTATGCAATAGTACTAGACAGCATTTGCAAAGAGAACCACTTCAGCTAAGTCCAATTCCTGAACTACCTTGGTCTACTGTAGCAACTGATGTCTTTGAGTGGAACAATCAACAATACTTAGTTCTGGCAGACTCTTATTTGAATTGGTTTGAAACTGATCTACTACCTAACTTAACCTCAACTGCTGTTATTGCTAAGTTGAAACATCATTTCTCAGTTCATGGTAGTCCACACAAACGTTTTTCTGACAATGGTACTCAATTTACTAGCCAGTTGTTTCAGAAATTTACAAAAGAATGTGACTTTGTACATGTCACTAGTAGTCCTGAATATCCTCAATCCAATGGTCTAGCTGAACACGCAGTGCAGAATGCAAAGCAATTACCTGAAAAGTCAAAGCATGATAATACTAATGTATTCTTGAATTTGCTTAATCTCAGAAACATACCTCGTGATGATATTCTTGGCTCACCTGCTCAAAGACTACTTTCCAGGCAAACTAGAACTATGCTACCTATTTCTTCAAGTTTGTTGCAGCCTAAACCTAAGAACAATAAAACCACCAAGACTCAATTGTTTAAGAAGCATAATATCCAGAAATCTAGTTATGACAGATTGAGCAGATTACTTAGTCTGTTGAGGGAAGGAGAGATGGTACGAATTTAGATGACAAAAGGTTTTGATTGAATAGGACGGATTACAGGCATCTGTGCCGAGCTGAGATCCTACTTGGTAGATGCTGAGAGTATGGAGTATAGGAGGAATTGCAGACATCTTCTTCTTGTACCAGAATCATCATCACTGTAGTTACAACATTGTTTCGGTGATGCAGACTCTAAATCAAAGAATGAGTCAGACACTGTTTCCAGACCAGAATGTGTTCAAAAGTCTGATTCTGTTCCAGAAAGCGATTCAGACATTGCACAGGTCAACCATTTTGCAGAAACTGTTCCAGTTGCTAAATCTAATTCCCAGTTTTATGTCACACGATATGGACGAGTTTCTAAGCCTTGTGTGAAATACGCAGCAACGTGGACTTGATTGTATATACATGTGTATTTATTATTGTATAATGCACGTCTATTACTTGTGATTTCTGTTTCTGCTTGCTGAATAATCTCATGACAAATTGCATGATCTATTTCTCAAAGATGGATTATGAAGATCAGAGTGTAAAGTATGTGTGTTACAGCTTTAAGAAGTGTGAGGCTGTACGTGCACATATAAATTCCAGACACATGCAATCCCTAGTGCCATTTTGTAGAAGCAGCCAGAGTAAGCATGCATGATTGCAGTTGTTAGTTTGTATATAAGTTATTTAAGTTAAAGTCAGTAAGCCTCTATAGTGGTGTTTGTATAAAATAAAGCTGCTTGGACAGAACCCACGAAGAATCATTTATTTGTGTCCTAGACACGAAAGCAACACAATGTAAAAGATGAGTGATTTGAAGTAAAACTAATGACCACAGCCAAATCACCCACTTGTGACTGAGGCAAATTAGTAGCCTGCCGTCATGGCAAAGGTTATTTGCTTAACTTTTTCTTTTTGAGGCAGGAAGTGGGATTGACTGTGGAATCGACATGTTGTTTCATGGTCAAGTTGAAACTGGTGCCTCTTTCCCAGGGGATATGAGCAGCAAATGCTGGCAAAAATAAATAAATAAAATAAAAAAATCAAGTCTTTAAAAGTCAATTTTTTACCAACAATGGCAACAAAAAGAACTTCAAAACACTCTGCCATCCCCACAAAGTAGAATAAACACAATTTTTTCCACAAGAAATGGTTTTCATTTACTTTAAACAACTTTTAAAATGAGAGAAAAAAAAGAACCTTCCCATTTAAAAGTACAGTACAGTCTTCTGACATTCCAATATAGCACAAACTTCCAGCTTTAAAATAACTTTGCTGAAGAGGAAAGTATCAATAATAAACAAAATTATTAAATGGAAGTTTTGCCCCCAAAGGGACTGTATCTGCCCAGCAAAGGAACATCATAAGTTAGCATTTGATTTTCAAAAGCCTTAGAGGACCATACTCTTTGGCAGCAGTAAAATTCTGAAAGTTTTGGTGTCCAGACCGGTCATTTTAGTCAGCTCAGCTCAAGCTGCCTGACAGTTTAGACATGTAGAAGTTTCTCTGAAGCTTTGGAAGCTGGCCGACTGTTATATCCTTGGCAGGATATTACTCATGTTGCTTAGGCTAGTGCAGAAGTGATCAATATGATGAACATCAGTGCATGCTCCAAAGCATAATTATAGTTCTAAAATAATAGTGAATCTAGCCACAGTATTTCACCAACACCACCTACATGCACTACCTTTATCATTCAGAGAGATAAGGGGGTGCTCAATTTTTTTTCAATGTTCAGGATAACTAGAATAAAAAAAAAAAAAAGAAAACACACACCCAGCACAGTTTTCAATTCACAAATGTAGCTTTAAAATAAGAGACAGCTATGCACCCCCCTACAAAAATTCTAATTCCCCACTCAGTATCTTTCTCAATCACATTGGAAGTAGAGGTTCTCTGTCCCTCCAGTATTCAAAACAGTCAGACTAGCAAAACAGGACACACTGCCTGACAAAGTATCCACATTTTTTTCCTAATTAAAGAAAATGGGCCATCATTATCTTCCACACATCTTTCCAATTCTCCTTCTGCAGACCTATAATTCCCACAGCTGTATACTTTTTGCAAACCCCCAGAGTGATGATATTCCATGGCAAGCAGAACAATCATTCCCCTGCTTGGTTACTGGCTGATGGTTGCTGACTGCTTACTGATGAAACTGCAGACATTTTTCTATCATGTTTAGAGCACTGAGCAAATTACAATAAGTTTAGAAATTCTTAATATTCGGAGCCCAAATTTTTAGTGTCATCTGTGAGTCCATATCATGTAATTATGTCATTCTCATTGCAAAAAATTTTTTTGGAAAATGTCATTTTGCATAGTGTTTGAGAAATCTCCTGTTAACAAACCATAAAAGAAAAAGAGCCATCACAAATCCTGTTGGAAAATGAGTGTATTAAAAAATACACATGATATACACCATGATAACAGACTGCATGTACATATGCAAAAACAACAAATTGCATAGACCGGTTTCAGCTGAACAGCCTTCCTCAGTGTAGCAAAAATAGTACAGACCATTGCATTCAGAAGCAGCCCATAGATATATATATATATATATATATATATATATATATATATATATATATATATATATATATATATAGGTGTACAATTAGGACAGAGACCATTGAAAATAATACACAAATTAAATAATCAAAATTGTTCATTTAAACCTGGGGAAAAAAAGCCCACCCAGTTTAACAATCCACTTTTTTTCTTTGATATCTAAAACTTGATGTAAACCAGCTAAATCATTGCTTTTGTGCACAATACAATCAATAATAGTAAATTTAAATGAACCAGTCTGATGATAAGAGATCTACTTATATAGTGCACTAGTTTGCTTATGTATCCTGATATCACTCAAGTGTTCACTAATTTTAAGCCCGAAAGGCCTAGAAGTTTGTCCCACATAAAAAGGCTGACAAGGGCAGCTAGCCAAGTAAATAATCCAAGTTGAGCTGCAATTGCCAAAAAAAATCTATATCATAAACCTTTGAGGTGTTTTTACTAGAAAAACAGGTGGTTTTATATATATGCGAATAACTAGAGCAATGACCACATGGATAACAACCTATTAACTTCTGCCCAGTGATGGTCCTTTGTGTCAATATTTTATCTCGCCAAGCCCTTTTATGATGGCTAAACAAAGACCCCAAGGATCTTCCCCTACGAAAAGAAAAAGCACATTAATCGTCCAAGATGCCCATAAAAGGACCCCCCCCCAAAATGTTCCAGTGTCTGGAAATAATATCCATAAAGGATTTAGTGTTTTTGACATAAGTAGTAACTAGCTTAATCTGTGACCCCATTTCATAGTTTTTTCTTTCAATTATTAGGAGACAACATTTTCTAAAAGCATTCAAGTTGTTTTCTACAACTAGGATTAGGCAACATAAGCAGTCACCTAGGGCCCCATGGCTGGGGGAGTCCACTCTGGCCAGAAGGCTTCAAAGATTAAGAATTTAAAAACAAACAAATAAAAATAAAACTTCTGCTCATGAGTGTGGAATGTGTTTACATCAATGGTGCCAGCATCTTGTCCTTTAAAGAGGACCATGCGTGCATACGATGCATGTATGCCAGCATAGATGTAAACACAGTCTGCACTTGCTCGCATAATTTAATTTAACCATTCCACTTAGAGAAGGTTAAGTAATTGTGTGTGTGTGTGTGTGTGTGTGTGTGTGTGTGTGTGTGTGTGTGTGTGTGTGTGTGTGTCAGATTTAAAATAGCCTTTCTGTTTTTATGACAGATAAAGTGTATGTGTGTGTTGCTGTGTGAGAGAGTAGGTATGTGTGGAATTTAAACTAGCCATTTGTTGCTGTGTGAAAGAGAAGTTGTGTGTGTGTTGCTGTTTGAGAGCAAAGAGAAGGTAGGTGTGTAGGTGTGTGTGTGTCTTTTAACATACCTCTCAACTGTCCAGATTTAGCCTCATAGTTTTGCTCTGTTTCTCATAAAATGTGTGGTTTTCTGGCAAATCACGGAGGACTGATGTCACTAAATAATGATATATATACGAGTTTCAGACTTTATATCCTTCAGAAAATGCATGCAAACACAAATTCTGTTATTCTAGCAACTTTATAAGTTAAAAAGAGCAGTACTTGAACTCTGTCCCTATTACTGGGCCATAATATCTCCATTATTTCAGACTTTGTCCAGATTTCTTGCACTAAGAGGTCAAGAGGTATGCATACCTCTTAACTGTCCAGATTTTTGAAGAATGTCTAGATTTATGCCTCATATTTTTTGGCCTATTCCTCATAAAATTTGTAGTTTTCTGGCAAATCACTGAGGATTGAAATAACTAAGTAATCTCATACATTTGAGTTTCAGACTTCACTTCCTTCAGAAAAATGCATGCTAAGACAAATGTTGTTATTCTAGCAACTTTCTAAGTCTATAAGAGCAATATTTAAATCTGTCCCTATTTTTGGGGCTTTGTCCCCCCATTATTTTAGGCTTTGTCCAGATTTCTTATACTAAGATGTTGAGAGGTATGGAGGTATGGTATATAATGCCCTAGTTAGGCGGAGGGCATCTTAGTCAATTAATTTGATCAGGCTTGACCCTGTAACTTGGTTACAGGAGACAACAGCCTGAATCCTCTGCACCAGCTATCAGACTGCTGAAGGAATTGTGAGCTTCATTGGAGACAAGAGCCTGAATCGTTTACACCAACTACCAGACTGCTGAAGGAATTTTGAGCTTCAATGGGGACAAGAGCCAGAATCTTCTATGCCAACTACCAAACTGCTGAAGTAATTGTGAACTTTTTCAGTACCTTTCCATGGAATTATGAGTTCCAGTGCATTTTCAAGGGATTATGAGTTTCAGTTCATTTTTTTGGAATTGCGTGTTTCAAAGGAGGGAAGAGAACTTTACTGTTGCTCATGCTAAGTCTATTTTCAATGGTGCAACTGATTTTGTTTAGCAAATGGCAGTCACTGTTTGTGCTGTAAAATTTGAATGGAGTGTTAGTAGCATAATTGCCTTTGGTGCAGAAGGCTGTGGATTCTACTACCACATCATGCAGATGGACTGCTGATATTGCAGTGCCCTTTCTATTGCTGATTATTTGGAGCATTTTAAAGGGGGATAGGGGTTCTACACTCCTACGTGTGTCCTCCTTTGTATGATATGCCTAGTAACTATGAATCTGTTGTCGGTTTGTTAGTCATTCCCTATTTATAATATTACCAGCTTAACAATTGTTTTAATGTAACACAGGCAGTTAATTCTTCAAGGGCAGCAGTCACTGAATTTGTAGATGAAACACTGAAATGTAAAGTTGTTTGCCAGTGGCAATCTCTTCATTAGTTAAATATGTCTTTAATGTGGAATTGTTTGGATGACTTTTACTTCTGCAGAGATTGTGCTTATTGACTGCTATTGGTGGACTGAAGTGACAGAAGTTTGAATGGCCTTTTATGGTTGAAATTTTCAGACATGAGTAGTTTTGTCATTATTGGTTCATGCATTTTATTTCATTGTTTACTGGAAGAATGTTCAAAACTACAAATTAAAAAAAACACTAACAAGTGATACTGTATTATACAAGGAAAATAATTTAATACAATCAGAAAGATGAATCAAGAACACATACATGTATGCATGGTCCTAAAAAATGTGTGCAATGATATATGGTTTGAAAACAGCCCAAAAGTAAACTTAATCTTCCACTGGACAGATGTGATTTCTTTGAATGTGGGTTTTAATGCCATTTCAATGAATGTAAGTTTCAAAGGCAGAGAAGTTTACTGCTCATGAAAGTGTTTTCATTGTGAGACTGTATTGTTTTTTAGCAAATGGCTATTAGTGTTTGTTTTTCTATTTTAATATCTGTAATTGTTGCAGAAGTAAATAAGAAAACAGTATACACACTGGCAGATTTGAACAGTGTTATGGTAACTGAGGAGAAATAGCCAAGTGATGGATCACTGGAATGGCTAGGAAGGGGCTGCTGCAGGACCAGCTGCTCTGGGGGGCCCAGATATATTACTCTGTCTAGGGCCCCATTTGACCATGATCTAGCTCTGTCTAGGAGAAGGATAAAGATAAAACAAAAACAGACAGCACTTAGTTGAAGTAGAAGCACAGGCTGTACCATGCATCATAGTGTGAAAAACCTTCATTATGGGTTAATTCAAGCCTGTGGGGTTGGCTGTTAATCTGGGACAGTTGCTCTTATTAAAAGGGTTAAATGTCATTGTTTGAAGATGAACATAGTTTTGTGTGTTAGTATTAAGATAATATTTACTGGGGATGTTCTGGGGAGTTTTATTTTGAGTGTTTTCATTAAAACAAAATGGTTTGTAAGATGTAGCATAGGTTTAAATGAATATGGCAAGAAACAACTGTATTAAAAATAAGCCTGTCAAACATGAATGTATGCATGTAACACAAAAGCTGAAACTAGACACTTAACAAAAGCTGTTATACATAAGAGATGGGAATAATAACATCTTTTCATAATGACATCACTTTCCATATTATCTTTAAATATGAATGGTCTCTCAGATATGTAAAAAGAAAGAGCAGTGGGACTATATTAAAAATGCAGAGTGCAAATAGTTATGCTACAGGATTCATGTTTGGAAAGAACTGAGCATGTGAATTTGATAAAGGATTTCAGGATGGTTATTCAGCAGAATATGTGGGACAAAGGAAAAGGGGAGTATGCATATTAATTGCAAGAAGAGCTTCAATAGTGATAGAAGAGGAAAAATATAGTAAGGGTAGATTTATAGTACTAAGGGGATACTGGGAAGGGAGGAGGACTACACTGGCATGTATTTATATTCCACTAAACTGCAACAGTGGAGCTTAAGAAAAGCCTGGGAAAAATATTTAGCTTTCAGAAGGGAATATTATTTACAGGTGAGGACTGGAATTTAATTTGCAGCAGTGAGGATGCATCTGGCTGATTAGAAGGGAAATATAACAAAAGGGGGTAGATTTTTGAAGAAATTCACGAAAACAGTATGGAAGCTGTAAATTCAGTAGTAAGAGCTTAGAGAGAATTTGCATAGTATTCCCCAAGGTGCAAAAACTGGGGTAGTTTAGATGGAAATTATACTTCACAGGAACACATGCATTTAACTGAAAGTTTTGATATGCATCCAATAACTATTTCAGATCATACATCAATAATAACTAAAATAAAAATGCAGGGTAATGAAATAAAAATGAGACACTGGTGCTTCATCAGCCACCTGTTTAAACGAGACAAATTTAAGGAATGGGTCGTAGAAATTATTTGGAAGTAATTAGGGAAGATAGAAATTTCTTATGAAACTATAGCCAGGGAGTGGGATAAAATAAAAGTAGACTTTAAAACAAGGTGGAAATAAAAGAAAAAACAGGTATGGTTAAGAAGTAACAATAATAATTTAGAGGGAATAACAAAGTTTAAAGAATTGCAGAATGGGGAAATCTCACAGAGCTAGAAGAGGCACAATTGTCAAGTACAGAGACCTATAACAAGAAAATTAACCATCCATTTAATAGTATTAGAAATATTTTGGAAATGTTATGAAAATCTGTATAAAGCAGAGAAATGTGGAAATCTAGAAAAAGTACAAATAGAAATGTGTATGGAAGAATTGAATATGCCAAAGTTAGAGGTAGATGAGGCTCAATTATAAACAGGATAGGGGGAGATGAAATAAAAATGGTGATATATACCAAACTACAACAAATCCACAGGAAAAGATGACATTCCTGTATAAGTTTGGAAACTAGGAGGGAGGAAAGTGATAAAGATCTGGAAGGATTTGTTTAACAGTATTTTAAAAGGAGAAGCACCAACAGCCTGGAAGAAGGCAGTGGTGGACATAATATTTAAAGATGGTAAAGACCCATCAGATCCAGCTTCTTATAGACCCATTTCAATTCTAAACCATGATTATAAAGTGTTTATGTATACAATGGCTAAAATAATTGTAGAGGTGATGCCAAAACTGATAGATATGGATCAATGTGGTTTTGTGGATGGGAGGCAATAGATATGGATCAATGTGGTTTTATGGATGGGAGACAAATATCTGACAACATTAATAGAACAATGATGATCCAGAGGGAAGCAGAATGTAAGAAAATACCACTGTTGTTGGTTGGTCATGATGCAGAAAAAGCGTTCAACAGAGTGAGCTGGGATTTTATGAGTTAGCAAATGGAACTATTTGCATTCCCCGATAAAATTATAAGGTTGATTAAGAGGATATATGAGGGATCAAAGGTGAGAATTAAAGTGGGCTTTCCAATATGATAAGTTCTATTTGAGCAGAGTAACCAGGCAGAGCTATCCTCTTTTCTTTTCCCTTTATTTGAGTAACAATTACAACCACTGGCAAAGAAAATAAGGGACTCAGAAATTCAAGGATATAATTGGCATGGTAATCATGAAAAATTTACTTTATTTGTAGATGATATTATTTTATATCTGATAAAAACAGACAACAATATTTCAGTGTTGCTGAACATTCTGAGACAGTTTCAGGTGTTTCTGGGTGCAAAATTAATGAAGATAAAACACAGGCAATAGCTGTAAACTATGTACCTTCATATAAATTGGCTCAGCAATAGCCATATTTATGGGGGCATGATAAAATGAAGTACTTAGGAGTATGGGTTAAAGGAATCTGTTTTGGCAGCTAAGGGTATGTAGGAAGAGACTAAACAAAAGATAATACAAAAACAAGAGAAATTAGAAGCTCTGTTTTATGGATATGGATAGCAAGATACAAGCAGTGAAAATGTTTTAGTCCCTTTAGTTTTATACACAGGTCAGACATATTTTATCAGAGAAGCTGTGGATAGGAATTAATAAAGAACTGAAGGATTTCATATGAGAGGGGAAGAGGGCAAGAATCAAGTGGGATAATTTTATCCTTCCTCTACAACAAGGTAGTTTGGGGTTACCTGATTTGAAGGGGTATTTCAGTGTTACACAGCTAACATTCCTATACTTAGCACAAGTAGAAAGCTATAATTAAAAGTGGAAAGGAATGATGATGATGAAATGGGGGAAGTTGTTGAAAGGAGAAACTGGGATTTTGGATGCAGTTATGTATGGAGAATAACAATAACTATATAGAATATTATATTCATAAAGTAACAGAAAGTATTTTAAGTACTAAGCACACATGGGGATGAAAAAAGAAGATCCTGCTGGTAGGGATGACTGCAATTAAGGCTACAGAGAATCGACAAAATGAGGCTGGAGTTTACTGGAGAAAACTGACAAAGGAACCAAGGTATTGGGAGCAAATAAAACCAAAATTCAAAACACAAACTCAGAAAGCAAAAAAACGGAGGCTAAACAAATAACGCCAGTCGATAAAATCCCAAACTTTTTACTTAGTTAGCGCTTTCATGCAGGACACTGCCTGCACTTCTTCAGACAAAGTAAAATAAAGCACCTTACATTTTTATATGGTACAAAGTACTTAGACCAAACCCACAATTGATTGAATAATTACATTAATTCATGCAATTAAGTCAACAATGCAGCAACCACACAAAAGTTGACTTAAAAAATACATTCAAGCAAATGTAAAATTGTTTGCACACAAATCCATCACAAACCAACATTACCAAACACTATCTTTATATATGATAAAATTAAATATATATTATATTAATAATATCTGTTCTATACTAAATTAAAAAACAATAATAATAATAGTATTAATAATAATAATAGTATGTATAATAAATTTGATCTTAAATAGACACCAAAGCAAACTTCTATTAACATTAATGCATTAGATGTTAAATATAGTTTTTGATTTTAACTACATATAGAAAATTCTTCCTTTCAAGGACATAAAACTATCTTATCCTAAATTTCGTGTATATATGTCTTTTTCTCTCTATCTCTCCAAAGCCTTAATATTTAGTAAACATTTAATGGAACATGCATCATTAATGCCTGGATGGTTGTAAGCATTGGTTTTCAGTTGCCATAATAATTGATTCTTGCAACTTCAAATACCATGGCCCTCCTCTAGGGTTTCTTTCAACCTTTTCCACAACATTAAACAAGAAACTATGAGAATCGTTGTCCATTATATGCTTAGCTAGAGCATTAGATGAATTTTTTCTGGAAATGGCATATAAATGCTCATAAATTCTATTCTTGAGCAACCTTTCGGTTTTACCGAAATAATAAGCAGGACAATCTTTACATCTGGCAAGGTAAACAACTCCTTGGGTCTCACAATTAAACTTGCCGTTAATGTAGTATCTAGACCCTCTTAACGTAAAATTAGACCCTATTTGTATATGTTTACAGTATTTACATACCATACATTTAAACATGCCTTTATTAGTCTTATAAGGTCTAATGGGATGCTCAAATAGGTTTTTCATGGAAGGGCCTTTTATAAACTACTTTTAAATTTGAACCCACTAGGGAGTGTAATTTTCTATCTTGCATAAGTAGTTCCCAATTACTTTGCAAAATGGTTCTTACTTGTGGGGAATATTGATTAAACTGTGTTATGAAACCAACACTATAGTTCATATTGTTGTTATTATCGTTGGTAGAGACTTGATTAATGTTTTCAGGCTCACCAATATTGATATTAATAGCACCATTTTTGATGTTTTCATCATTTAAATCATTTGATGTCCCATTATATAATGGTGCGAATATCCCTTCTTTCCTTTTGTTTTTAACTTCTAGAAAAACCATGTTCAAAAGTTTATGAGGGTAACCTCTATTTTCAAACATTTCCCAAAGAATTCTACATTCTTCTTTGAAACCCTCCTCTGTGGAACACATACGGGAAGCTCGAACGAGTTGACCTTTTACCACCCCCTTCTTTTGAAAATAGGGGTGGCAACTCGTGAAATGTAAGAAAGAGTTACTGTAGGTTGGTTTGCGGTATATTTTTGTGTTAAAAACATTATTTATGCTGTCTTTACTGATGTTAATATCTAAAAAATCAATAGATGTCTCTCCGATTTGGTATGTGAATTCAAGAAAAGAAGTAAATGAATTCATTTCACTTATTAACTCAGTTATTTTATCCCTCCCACATTTTGCTATCATTAGAATGTGATATCAATATTGGTGAGCCTGAAAACAAGTAAGAACCATTTTGCAAAGTAATTGGGAACTACTTATGCAAGATAGAAAATTACACTCCCTAGTGGGTTCAAATTTAAAAGTAGTTTATAAAAAGGCCCCTTCCATGAAAAACCTATTTGAGCATCCCATTAGACCTTATAAGACTAATAAAGGCATGTTTAAATGTGGGAGATGTAAATACTGTAAACATATACAAATAGGGTCTAATTTTACGTTAAGAGGGTCTAGATACTACATTAACGGCAAGTTTAATTGTGAGACCCAAGGAGTTGTTCACCTTGCCAGATGTAAAGATTGTCCTGCTTATTATTTCGGTAAAACCGAAAGGTTGCTCAAGAATAGAATTTATGAGCAGTTATATGCCATTTAAAGAAAAATTCATCAGATCCAACTTCTTATAGACATTTCAATTCTAAACCATGATTCTAAAGTGTTTATGTATACAATGGCTAAAATAATTGTAGAGGTGATGCCATGGTTGGTCATGATGCAGAAAAAGCGTTCAACAGAGTGAGCTGGGATTTTATGGCAACTGGAACCAATGCATTTAAAATTATCCAGGCATTAATGATGCATGTTCCATTAAATGTTTAGTAAATATTAAGGCTTTGGAGAGAGTAACCAGGCAGAAAGAAAATATACTCAGAAATTTAGGATATAATTGGCATGGTTTTATGTATTTGTAGATGAATTATTTTATATGTGATAAAATCAAAACTATATTTAACATCTAATGCATTAACATTCTGAGAAGTTTGCTTTGGGTCAAAATAATTAAGATCAAACACAGGCAATAGCTGTAAACTATTACCTGCATATAAATTAATACCCATATTTATTGTTTTGGCAGCTAAGGGTATGTAGGAAGAGACTAAACAAAAGATAATACAAAACAAAGAAATTAGAAAGTTTTATGGATATTGTTTTAGTCCCTTTAGTTTTATAGAACAGGCATATTATTAATATAATATATCAAGTGGGATAATTTTATCCTTCCTCTACAACAAGGTAGTTTGGGTTACCTGATTTGAAGGGGTATTTCAGTGTTACACAGCTAACACTCCTATACTTAGCACAAGTAGAAAGCTATAATTAAAAGTGGAAAGGAATGATGATGAAATGGGGGAAGCTGATGAAAGGAGAGACTGGGATTTTGGATGCAGTTACTTATGGAGAATAACAATAACTATACAGAATATTATATTCATAAAGTAACAGAAAGTATTTTAAGTACTACGCACACATGGGGATAAAGAAAGAAGATCCTGCTGGTAGGGATAACAGCAATTAGGGCTACAGAGAATAGGCAAAAGGAGGCCGGAGTTTACTGGAGAAAACTGGCAAAGGAACCAAGGTATTGGGAGCAAATAGTTAGAGAGGGAAAGGTAATAGAATGGGAAGTGGCCAACAATTAATTTGGAATGCAGGCTAGCAATTGTCTTCCCTAACAAGGATTGATATCAGAGTATAAGCAAAGAGAAAGAAATAAGGGGATCCTAAGTGAAAGACTAACACTGATATAGTTTTTAATAGAATCTGAAAATAGAAGCTGCTGTTAAAAAAGGATAATTAGCAGGACATATAAAATACTACATGATAACTATAGGAATCAATCAGAGGAGGGTAGAAAAGATTGAGGAGAGAGATTGGATAAGCAATTCACAAAGAAACAATATGAGGATATTACATATGGCTCCCAAATATACCTCAAAGTCTAGATGATTTTGAATCTTTGCTTGGAAGTGTTTGCATAGATATTTTTATACCTGAAGCAGACTCCAAAGAATTTTTCCTCAGATAGATTGTAAATATTGGAGGTGTGATGGGGAAGAAAGAGGTAATTTAGAACACTATTTTTTGGGAGTGTAATGAGTTGGCAGACTTTAAATAAAAATTCTTGGAGACTACACTATCAGAAATCATGGGTGAGCTAATTGGTGATCTGGCGAAATAAATGATTTTTTGAACTGTGATACAGAATCAGAATTACTTAGACATGGTAATAAGGCCTTGCTTAGTTTAGTTCTGGTGGCTGCCAAAAACGCAATTACTAGAAAATGGAAGTTAAAGTCTAAACCAACTTTACCTGAAGCAGTAAATATAGTAACAGAGATAAAACAACTGGAAGTGGGATCTTTAGAAAAGGGTAGGAGCAAATTACATAGAGAACAATAAGAGTTGCAGGAACAATACATGCAGAATAATGTTTTGGAGGGGAAATGAGGTTTAAGGGAAGGCAGGAATTGAATGAGCTATGTAGTGTTTGACAATGACTGAACAGATAACTGATGTATAATATTTGCAACTGAAAATATGTCAACATGGTTTATTTTCATTTAAATAAATGTATGATTGCCTATGTCATAAGTGATAACTTAATAAAGATGTCTCTTGATTAAAAAAAACACTATTAGCTCAGCCAGAAGCTACACTTTTCTTTTTTTTGCGATGACCATTCCTATGATAGTTTACTGTTTATTTATTTACCATTGATGGCACTGTGTTGGTTTTGTACTTATATTTTTTCCTAATATTTTGTGAGAAAGCAATTGATTTACTAATTAGTAAATCTCCTAGGGTAGATTTTAATCCAACACATTTTACATCAAGTAGGATGTCCCTGATTATATAGTCCTCTAGCTGTTCTGTAATGACAGAAGTTATTTATTCTTTGACTTACATTCAGATTGTGGTTTTAGGCAAAATTAAGGTACCATGTCCTATATGGTATGGGTTTTCATAGCTGTTCTGTAATGACAGAAGTTATTTATTCTTTGACTTACATTCAGATTGTGGTTTTAGGCAAAATTAAGGTACCATGTCCTATATGGTATGGGTTTTCACTGGAAAGATAATATCATATTGACAGAAGTGTGATCCAATAAGTTCCTGGGAAGGCATTAATTTTGACTCAAATAACAAGGGAAAAAGTAGATTAGCAATTAAAAAGTAGTAACTTCTTAACCATGATGTCTACTAATGTGAAAAGTAGGAATAGCAGGAAGGTGAGATCTTACTGGATCCAACAAGATGAAAAAGAAATAAATTCCTTTAGTTCAGATTGATCAACTGGTGGAGTATTTAAAGAAGAATTCATACTAACTGGACAGATGAAAATTACATTCCTATCTAAAATTAATACAAAAAAATGGTATAAATACAAAATATACAAAATTGTGGATTAAATTCAGGCAAAGATTTGACTAAATTAACAAATAAGTTGAATTTCTGCTCACACAAGGAGTAACTAGACGTTATTAGGATTTCAAAGATGGCACCTCAAGTAAAAGGTCCTGATAGGAAGAAGTGACCATCTGTATTTGTGTGGAAAAGACCAAGTGCAATATTCAGAGCTGTAGGTGGCATCTTGCACCCTGTGGCTGTCCCACAAACATGCACCCACACCCCCTCAGCTCTTCAAATTAAGAGGAAAGAAAAGGAATTCTGCTTATTGTAGAAAGATAACTGGCTTCCTATAGTACAGCAGCCAATCCATACTTCAAGTAAAGATCCAAAAAAAAAAGTCTTCACATTTCTGTAGAAAGTCAAATCCACTAGTCACACTCACCAAATCCACACCCCTCCTCATCTCTCAGAAAAACTCTTCGGCTTACTGTGCAATTGGCTACCTACAGTACAGCAGCCAATTCACGGCCCCCTACTCGTCAAGTGAAGAGAAAAAAAAACTTTTCTTTCTGTACTGGCATTTCAGTACAGAAAAACACTGCAAAGCTTTCCATCATGCCCCGTAACACTTTGCTCATTGGAGCAAATGCCCCCTTTGCCCCACCCGTGCTATACTACTGTCAGAATTGAAGGAATTTAACTGTTATATCAACTATCCAAGATGAACTAACCTGACTCAAGTAGGTTTGCTGACATATTTCTTACTTACAGCACTAAACTGGTTCTAAGAGCAATATGTTTCCTAGACAGAAACACATATGCCAAAAGGACTTCTTTCTTTCTGACCTTTGTATAGTATTAAGGTTCCATGATATAATTTGTAAATCAGACATAAGCATGTAACTAAATAGTAAGCATGAGCTGTAACATGTTATGAGTTTATTATGTACTAGTATAATGTATTATACAGTAAAGAGTCACACTACAGATCAATTATCTACAAAGGATTTAAAAATGTAACTTCCTTAGCAGCTCCCCAAGCTCCCAAAAGTATTGACTGCACTAGCCCAGGCCTAACTCTTACTACAATTCCAGAAGTTAAGTATATTCTAATCTTAAGGATTAATGACATCCATCACCCTCCCCAACATAACAGTCAAACAGATCAGGAAACAACAAATTATATATAAAATAATTAAATTAATATTGAGAAACTTAAGTATATCAGAAATGTTAACAATTAAAGTCAATGAGTGGAACAAATCTTAACTTTTCTGAGTACTAGTGATTAAAGTAAACAAAAACCTTGCCAGTATTCAACTCCAGTGAGCTCAAAGTTTAAGGAGGTTTAAGGAGGTTCAGCATGATGTTTAAATGGGTTAATATCAGAACATCGAATTTGCATAATATCGAACGGCCATAACCTCGAATGTGCCATTCATCTAATCTGTTCATGTGGGGGGCTGTGCCTCCCACACCCCCTGCTAATTATATATACCAACTCCGAGGTCGCACTACAGTGAGGAAAGGGAATATTTACTGATCCTCACTGTACTGCAATCCCACAAGTACAGATTTGATGAATGGAGCATTTGTGGTTATGGCCGTTCAATGTTATGCGAATTTGATATTATGATATACACCCTGTTAAAACATAATGCACAGCTCCTGTGATAATTACTGGCAAGGCTATGCAATACCAGTATTAGTGGTAACTACTGATTATTTGAAGCGCATCACTGATTATATTTCTGAATCCTTCTTATTATAAAGTCCCCTAAATATATAATCCGCTGAACAGTAACAGTGCCAAATGTTCATTTGCATTATAAAACCAAATATGGATCAACTGAAAAATTAGTTATTAACTTATGTCTAGGTGCTTCTGAACTCTTTGCAAGAAACTGTACAATTTATTACATGGCTAGTAACCCTGTTTATCAAATTGAATGAATAAATAAATGAATAAACCTAATATATCTTGATGATGTGAACATGAAACACTTGATGTATATTTTCCCCTAAATTGTTTCTATGGCATCCTAATATAGTCACCATACTCATAAACATAATGCATATTCCCATAAATGGAAGCTAAGGTGTATAGCTACTACGTGACCCAAATGTGCTATGATTCATAAGAAGGCTATACAATGAAGTTTTATCTGACACAGATAGGTAGATGGCGAAAGTGCCATGGACATTTTACATCCATGCAGTTGTCATGTCCCTCAGGGATACTAGAGGTGACCTATTCAGTCGGCTCGCACTGACATGTAGCTCCTACATATATAGGTAAATGGCTGTCCCCACTGTAGAAATACATATCATTTATGGTTTTATTTGCAGTCTGAAGTCATCCAATATGTAGTGGTTAATACTGGAATGTGATCATTCTGTGAATGCAACAGGCCTATGTACACTTCTCTATGTGATCAGCTGTTATGAATGATTAAAGCCTGCCAGCTTGAATTGACAGCTGCACCTGTCCATTGCCAAGGTGATTGTTTGCACATGTGCAATCCATAGTATTCTGTTGCTGCATCATGCATACATTAGCCCATTGCATGACTTCTATAGACAGCAAGGATAGAGCTGTGGAGAAAACTGCAAGGAAACATTTTCCTTGCATTGATATCTTGAAACATGACCTATCAGGACCACTTGAGTCAACTTCTGACTATAGTGTCATAACAGACTTTCCACCATGGGAATGGAGGAATGTAATGGTTATACCACTTTACAAGGGTGGACCATCAAATGACCCCCAGATGAAGGAGTGCTGGAGGAGTTCTCATTGGTGGGTGCTCAGTTTGGCATTATGTTGGGATGGGACACTTCACAAGGGTGGACCATCAACCAGCCCTGGAAACTACAGAACTATTAGTCTGATTTGTCTAATGTGCAAAGCCATTGAAGGAATTATCATGGAAATGATCAGCAAAGACATTGGCCACCTTCAGAAACTGGACCCAAACCAGTTTGGCTTTGTCAAGGGATAGGCATGCCTAGTAAACCAGGTGAACTTCTTTGAGAAGGTCACCAAGGCAATGGATGAGGGAAAATGGGTGCACTCTGAGAAATAAAAAACAATCATCTGGATTAATTTACATTTATAGCAGCAGCTGACCTATAGCATTCCTATGTACACTTCAGTCCCTTTCATATAGTATAATTTAAAAATCATACTCATATAAAACCAAATATTTTTAAGGCAAGGATAAAGAGGAGTATAAAGCAGTTCCTTATAGATTACCCCAGTGATTGAGCCGTATGTTGTTTACAAATGTAGAATTTAAAATGTGTACCACATGACCAACCACCTCCATTTCACTTGCATCTCTCGAATTAAATAGCATAAGTGAGGAGAAACCTAAATACTAAAGAAATTATTGTTTAAGCTGCACAACATTCATATAAACTTGCTACTAAAGTCATTTTTACTCTTATTCCTTTTTAAATATTTGTTCTGCATCAATTGTATTACATCTCTGTTTACTAAACATTGTACTTTAGCCTTTATTTATTTTTTGTCCCACCTTATTTGTTGCATTAACTGCCCAATGCTTATTACTCTATTAGGGATATTAGCGGGTGTCCTATTCAATCGTCTCGCACTGACATGCAGCTTCTACATATATAGGAATTATTTGACTTTATTTATTTATTTTTGGACATTTTCTCCCTTGGACTCTGCTGAAAAGGAGTCCTTGGCCCAGCAGGACTGTCCTAATCAGCAAAGGTAACTAACTAATTAAACACAGTCATTCATGCATACATACATACATACATACATACATGCACAAACACATAAATAAATGACAACTCTTGTAGAAAAAGCAGTTTGAGTCCCTTTTGGCATCATGCACACTTGTACATATAATTAATGCAATCAAGAGTAGCAGTAGAAAATAATGTCTATACCAATAAATTACGTCAGCCTACAAATAGCAAATTTTTAGTTTGGTAGGGTCTTTCTGAAGGGCCCAATCATCCCCTTTGCTTTGTTAAAGGAATGTGCTTTGTAGTCAGCCCTCTACATTTTCTATCGGAACTGTAGTAAGGTCATCTAGTAAAAAAATAAAAAAAGACAAAAATTCCCTCTTCTGCTGTCCTGTAACTGCTGCAAGCTGTTTGTTACTGTTGTAGTGAGCAGAGCAACCACTTCTGCACTTACAGAAGAGCTGAAGAGCTTTTGATTTTCTGGCCCTTATTTGCTGGAAGACCTAGCTCTACCTCTGTGTCGGGTAACCTGGTTAAGAGAAACAGGGCAATCTAGGGCATGCAAATGTAGTAAATGGTAGAACATGTGGAGGGCTAAACGGGTCATGTAGAGCAATGAGTGAAGATAAATAATGTAACTGGAGCTTATAACTGTAACTGCTGCATGAAATATGAAAAGAAAATTGCAAATGATTATATGATAAAATGTAAATCAAGGCTGTAAGAGAACATGACAGAGTATTCACACACAGGGGATTACACGCTAACAGTGATATCGCAGACTCCATATAGGCATCGGTGAATAATATATCTAGGAGAATTCCAAATACAGAGAATACCGGCTATAGTATATCGCACGTAGAGCACTTACTCAGGGCCAAATTCAGCTCCAGCGACCAAGGCAGCTGCTTGTGGCTAGTACTGGGGGGGGGGGGGTGCAGTTACATTATTATCTTTAATACCAGAATTGTTGCATGAGTTACTGATACACAGTCATGCATCATGGCTGCTACATTCCATTACTTAGTGTCAGTTTACAGCGTTAAAAAACAAAACAGAATAAAAAAAATAAAAAATAAAAAAACAGTGATTTCGCTCCTTGTTCGCCCGCATGTTACTAACCCTAGCATTACTCTGTGAAATCATGCTGCAGGCAGCTTTACTGAACAAAAGTTTTCCATATATAAACAGAACATGTTTTTTTTTCTTTCCTTTCAAAGTAACCAGTAAACTGATAAAATAAGACTTTTTCTGTTGCTTTGTGGACAGGTTCCTACCTCCATTCATCCTCTCATTGCATCTGCCCATCTCCTGTGAGCAGGACACTTGGTGTGATACAGAGAGGTAAAATTGTACAGATGTTTAACATTCCTGCATTATTAACTTCTATGTGGTTCTAAAAAGAATCTGTGAAAACCTTCACAATTAACCTGCTGCTCTAAGATGGTAAGTTAAGAAATCCATTTTCTAGTGTTTCTTATATCCCACAGAAAGATGTAGTCCTTGATTTATTATTTTATTTAACAGCATAAGCTTCATTGAGAGAATTGTCTGCTGTGGAAAAATTATATTATTATTATGGAATAGGTAAGTTATTTATAAATACAGGTTATGTTTTGTGTGTGTGTGTGTGTGTGTGTGTGTGTGTGTGTGTGTGTGTGTGTGTGTGTGTGTGTGTGTGTGTGTGTGTGTGTGTGTGTTGCACCTCTAAATTGTTCCATATCTTTGTCTTCCTGCATAAAATGTTTGATTTTCTGGCTAACTGTAGTCCGCAATGAGTTAACAATAATGCCAGCGATTAGAATTTCATAGTTCTTATTGTTGGGAAAATGCACACCTGTGCAACACCTGCTGTGAACTTTTTAAGTGAGTTACAGTTGTCTGCCTGTCATCTGTCTGTGATTTGCAGAAGAGAGATTTGAGGCCCTGAGCTGTTAATAAACTGCTTCCTGCAGTCAAAAGTGCAAGCTTTCAGTCAGTCCATCTCCATTTGTCTACAGTGTGACTTTGATCAAGTCACCTAACCAGACAGTGTTCTTAGATCGT
Source organism: Protopterus annectens (assembly GCF_019279795.1). Taxonomy (NCBI): domain Eukaryota; kingdom Metazoa; phylum Chordata; order Ceratodontiformes; family Protopteridae; genus Protopterus; species Protopterus annectens. The sequence continues at coordinate 632,809,201 of NC_056746.1, forward strand.
CCCTGAAAAGCAGCAGTTTGTCCAGGGGGTTTACTCAGTTAACAAACAGGTAAAATAATAGTATTTATGAACTGTCCCTTTTGGGGGTCTTTGTCACTCCGTTATTTTTGGCTTTATCCAGAATTCTTTAGGAAAGAAATTGTGAGGTATTTTTGGGCTTCTCCTTCTAAAATTGTTATCTTTCTAGCAAATAGTTTTGGATTGCAGTCACTAAAAATAACAGGCATTTGAGTTTCAGTTCTTCAGAAAATACAAATCTTGTTAATTTGGCAACTTTTTAAATATATAAAGAAAAATACTTAAAATTTGTTTCTGATTTTGTGCCTTTCTCTGTGCTTTTTGAGCTAAGAAATTGAGAGGACTTGTAATGCTGCATTGTGTTGTTTGACAGCAGCGAGATTTGGTACAGTTCTTACTGTTCTTGGTAATTATTTCTCAATCTCAAGCACGTATTTGAGGTCAGGGATGTAGCAAACACATTCCATTTTGTAATCACAAACTCAAATGGGCATCACTTAATAAATGCAACTAGCATTTTCAGCTGTTCCCCTTAAACTATTATACATTTTGTTTTTAGATTAGCAGTATTGCACCTGTTGTTAAAGGGTTCACTTAGACAGTTCTAGACAAAAGATGACCTGACACCTTTGATTGAGGTGCACAGTCATACATGTAGCTGTAAATGATGGTCACAACTTCATATTTGTGGCTGGTTCCTCATAAGATTTGCATTTTATGGCAAACTTTTATGGACTGCAGTCCCTAAACAATGGCAAACGTGAACTACGACTTCATATCCTTCAGAAAATGCTTGCCAATTAGCAACTTGTTAAGTTTATAAGAGCAATATCTAAAAATCTGTTTCTGATTTTGGATCTTTTGTCTATTTTTTTTTTTTTTTGAGCTGACAGGTTGGGAAGGCATGGGGGTGCAAATCGATGTACTGTGGCTTTCAAGACTGTGAACTAAAACACATTTCTAGATCATTATGTATTTGTCCAGTCATTTGATCACAAGCAATCATCTGCAGTATGCAGAGTTATACAAGGGGCTATAGTTGCTAGTCACATATGTGTGCTCATTTGTGTATATGTGTGTGTGTGTTAATTCTTGGTTCTTGCAGCCCATAGTAATTATGGTGTAAAGGAAGGAATTGATTGTAATAAACAGGAGCATCATAAATATGAGCCACATTCTTTAGGGGGGTGATCCTCTGTTTGTCTGACAGTGTGTTTATTATTTGGTTGTGAATAAATTGGACAATGTGAAGTCTATGAGTCTACTGTTAATATTTTAACTCTGAATCTGTTTTTGATTTAGATTGTTTTTGCAGGTATATAGGTATGAAATGCATTGTGTTAGTCTTCCACAGTGTATGTCACTTACTTCAAATGAGTAAGGCAATGATTTGTTAATGAGCTACTTCTTGTAGTGCTGGGTTTGATTCCCTCAGCCTTTGGTTGTCTCCTACGTAACTCTAAGAAAGTTGCTTCACAAGACAGTGCTCTTGGTCTTTCCTTGAAAAGGGACACTTCCACTGAGTAGGTTTTCCCAGGCTGTTATCAAATGCATAACACATTGTCTTTGAATCTCTGCATCCTTCCAAAGTCGCAATTTAGTGCTTCAATATGTGGTACTTGACTATGAATCCCAGTATGTGTTTTGTAATTTAATGGCTTGCCAGATACACTTTCAATAAATGTGAGCTTCAGTGGAAGAGAAGTTATTTGTTAATACTAAGTCAGTTTTCAATGTCAATATTTCTCCTGTAAAATTTGAAATAGATCTTAAATCCAAAGGTTTGTGATCATTGTAAAAGTAGAGAAGAAAATAGTATGCAAACTGATAGATTTGAATGAGTCTTATGACAACTGGGGAAATACAGCTGAGTGATGGGATGTTGGTGTGGCTGGGGGGGCCCTTACCCTGTCTAGCACCCCATTTGATCATAGTCTGGCTCTGCCTTTACGTAGAGGTGTCCTTGCAGTAAAACAGTGGGGGACAATGAAGTACCAAACCAGTGTGCATCTGGCACATGGATTTGTGCATTTCACAGGAACATGCTGTGGAGGGTGCAATGCAAGTTAGTAAGATTTAAAGTGCCCAGGACATAATGACATCTATGAGGGCAACAGTATGCCAAAATGAATACATTTATACCACCAGTTCTGCAGGAGTCAATCAGTCTGTGAATGTGCAGCACTACACAAATGCATATGAAGAAAAGATATTTTTGCAGTTTGATAAAGTAACCTAGACAATAGTTGTATTGTTTAGGATAAAAGGAACCACTCCCCATATTATAATAGCTGGGGACTGCAGTAGGATGCATAAAGACCTCAGTAAACAGGTTTTGGAGAGTAATTGCAAGGACATGGTGTAGCAGAAGAGTATGCAATATAAACTACAGTATGTTGACAGAATCAAAGAGCACAATGACTTATGGGTATGTAGCTCCAGATTCAAACAACTATGTCCCTGCCAAATGACTTATAATTAGCAGAGCATGACAGCAGTTTAGCATGGGAGGACTGGCAAGCCAGAAACATGAGCATTATAAAACAGACTTAGCAGTGCCCTTGCAACTAAACAGTGTGGGACAGAGGAGCAGCAAAATGTAGCATATGGTGTGCAGCACATATTTTTAACTTGTTGAATCAGATACATATTACATAATGCTTATTACTTTGGTGGTAATGTATTGTTGGCTGCAACCACTGGGAAAATGTGTGTTACTTGGAACATACCCATGTGTTCCCTGGGCTACTTCTGCTTTGCAGGTGGCCTAATAACAAAGAGAAAACAAAGACAGAGAAAGGAAAACTCTGCTTTTGAAAGTACCGTCCTACTCCATGCACTGAGGGGATATGAAATAGTTTAATGACCAAGGGTGGTCTCTCTGAGGAGCAGTGTGGCCATCTGTGGTAGGATTTGTTGCAAAAGGTGAAGGACATCAGTGGCTATAGCAGGAATCTCCAGCTGCACTTCTGAAAGGTCACTGACATGACTCTCCATGCCTGCAAAAAGGCATAAGAGATCACTGCAGAGCAGAGTACTGCCTTTTAGGTGGTTGTCTGAGACAGGGGCATTTATTATCCCCATGTGCAGCTGTGATGTGTCATGAATCATGAATCAGTCCTGTTGGTGGCTATTATGGTGGTACAGGTAATGATTGGAGATTGTAGGTCTTCCAGGATGATCAACAAGGTCAGTACATACCTGTTTAACAAGTACATATTCAGAACATATTCAGAAAATTGCACTCCCTTATCCTCTCCAAACTTATCATAAACCTTGCCACAAAACCCCCACCCCCACCCAACATATCTGAAGAGCAGGTCATTAAAGCCTTGTCTAAAGCAAAAAAACACAGCCTTTATGGGGCCAGATGGCATCCCAGGCTGTCTTCTAAAAAAAAAAAAAATTAAAACATGAACTAGCATCAACATTAAGTACCCTATTCAATCACAACCTAACTACAGGCTCTATTCCTGCAGAATGGAGAAAAGCAACAATTATTCCCCTCCACAAAGGTGGCTTAGCAACAGACCCGGGGAATTATACAGCCATAAGTCTGACAGGCCTCATCTGTAAGGCCATGGAACGAATCATCATAGACCTCATAAATAAAGACATAGGTGACCTCCAAACCATGGATCTAACCCAATTCGACTTCATCAGGGTAAGATCTTGCCTGTCAGATCCGGTGCATTTCTTTGAAAATGTAACCAGGGCCATTGACATAGGCAAATCTGTGCACACAGCATTTCTCGACTTGGCCAAGGCCTTCAACACAATCCCACAATCAGGCATTACTGATAAACTTAGCAAACTGAATGTAAACCCCTTTGTTGTAAGATAGGTTGCCAACTGACTCACAAACAACCAAAAGTGGGTGACTCCACATCAGCCAACAGACCTGTCACCAGCAGGGTGCCACAAGCATCAGTGCTGGTCCCCCTACTGTTTGGTATATACTTCTCTGAAGTTCAGGCCAAAGCTAAGGGGCTGTGGCTGACCACGCATGAGGATTACTGCAAACTGGGTGCAATTATCGAATCTCCAAATGATACTACTATACTTCAAGACAGTCTTACACAAACCAGCGACTGGTGTCTTAGTCATGGTCTCAAATGCAAAGTAATGCATCATCATTCCCTTCGGGAAAAACAATGTCCCTTCACACTATCAAATTAACAACACCCTATGTACCTATGAAGTGGTAAGAGATCTGGGATCAGATGTAGACTGTGACTTTTAACTTTGACCACCATGTGTCTACTGTAGTAAGTAAAGCATTCTATGTAGCACACTTGGTTAGCAAAGGCATCACCTTTAGAGCAAAGGAGGTTATAACCCCTCTATACCCATCACTAATTAAGCCCATAATTGAGTATAATGCCCCTTTTAACATGTACGGTACAAAACACATGCAGCAATTGGAGAGACTTCAGAGGTTTCTAATGAAAAAGATCATGGGACTTCAGCACATACCTTACACAGACTGACTAAAGTCCCTATCACTATACTTAGTATCATATTGAATTCTTAGGGGAGACTTATACCTGGCTTGCAGAGCAATCTCTTACCCAAACCTAATGAATTTGATGCACATCTGTAAATCAAACAGGACTGGAGTCACCCATTCCAGTGACCTAAATATGGTCTGCAACTTAAATATAATGTGCTAGAGGGACAGATTTGTCTCCCATTGACTACTGCACCTTTGGAATAGATTGCCAATTCATGTGAAGCAGAGCACCTCTATGACACTGTTGAAAAGGAACCTGGATGAGTGGATGGGGCACCATAAGTTCTTACTGGGGATAGCACCCACAACCCTCCTGGATGTCGGCAGTTATTACTAAATACAGTCTTGGGTATTTACTAGAGTATCGTTGGTATTACATTGGGATGAAACAGCTAGGCTTGAAATGACCTCCAGGTTGATAGCCTAGTAACCTCCTATGATCCTAGGAGAACAGCTATGGACAGCTCCTTCTGAAATGTTCTCTCTACTCTGTTTCCTTGTTAGATACCTGAAGGCTACATGCTGGGCATAAATCTAGAGCAAATATGATATTATAACTGTATAGTTTTATATTTTTGGATCTAGCTTTGCATACATCAGTCTCACATAGTAGTTGCATAGACACATTAGCATTTACTATTATTACTTGCATAATTTCATGGGAAATACTGCTAATGGGGCTGATATTGTGCATTTCATTGCCCAGAATACTGGGTATATTGCTGATGTGGACCTTTAGATAACCATCTGATGGTATTGTTTGTACCTTGCAGCCATCAGCCTAGAATGTGGGCACATTACACATGCTTGGGGATAGACAGAGTGTAAGAGCATGCTTTACACAGGAATATGACAACTTAATATGACAGACATGCCAGAGACAGTGAAGGTGCTGAACTGGGGCAACTCTAGGAGAACGCACCTGTAAATATGTGAATGCACAAAATGAGATATCAGAGAAGGGATATCTTTCGATTAGGCATAACCTTGTGTTACTACCCAAGCTGAAAACCCAGCCTCTTCCTTAAAAATCCAGTGAACATATGGCAAGGAATGTTATCCAGGCCCAGGCATGCTCCTACACTCTGTCTATCCCCAAGCATAGAATGTGTGCTATCCAGAAAAAAAGGCTTTTTTAAACATCTTTATTAGATCATTACTTTAAAAAAAATGACTTTGGTATACAAACATTTACAGAAAATAAATCAAACCATAATAACATCTGTCATTGTTATTTTTATGCAGTATACATATATGCTTTTTTTAACAATTTTCTTTCGTTCTAACATTACATTGTTCAGATACTATCTTCTCTTAAACCTCACTTCTCCTCCTGAATATTATTCTACATGTGCTCTTTCCACAAATTCCAATTACTTGCATATAATTTTCTCATTCCCTTTTCTTAAAATCCCCTCTCCATTTTTTGGGGCGTTGGGATAATGGTTAAGGTGTTTACCTCACAGACTCAAGGTGTAGGGTTTGATTCTTACCTTTGAAAAGGAAATTGGCTAGGCTTAAAATGGCCCTACTAGGGCAGCTAGCCTAGTACTTACCTATGAACCTAATACTTCAGTTATACTTGGCTTACAATTTGATTTCCAATTTCTAGAATAGCATTAAACGTGATATGGCCTTACTGTCTCTAGACAATTTAGATCGTATAAGTCAGCTCAAAAGTATCATCTACTTAGATACAACTATTTGCTCCCCCATCATTTCTGACAAAGTACTCTGTAGGAAATTTTTAAAATCTACCACCTCACCACATTCCTAAAAAGCATGTTCCTAATTACTTCTCTGTTTTCCATCATACCTCAAGCATTTGCTGCCTAACTGAGGAAAAATTCTCTAACATCTGCTCGGTGTATAAAAGTACTTATGGAAACACTTCCTAGCAAAAATCCTAAACCTTCCAGATTTTGTTACATACAGATATCTTCCCAATGTTCCTTTGTAAATTGCCTTTCCAATATTTCGTCCAATTTTTTCTAACCTCCTTTGATTGATTATTATAGTTATTCTACAATATTTTGCTTGTCCTACTAATTATCCATTTTTAACAGTGAGCTCTGTTCTAGACTCAACTAAAAACTCTCAAAGTGGTCTTTCACTTTGCATTCCCCATCTTTTTCTCTTTCCTGATACTGTGCTATGAATCACTGGAAGATAAGGCCGTATCTAACCTGCAGTTCAAACTTCTTTTTGAATGTTTTAACCAAAACAATCTATAAGCCTAATTTAGGACTCCAAAAATACTGCCTCCTTTCAACATTGGATCAAATGACTTCTCACCAAACCAACCATCCAATCCACATTGAAAACCTGCTAAAGTACTAAAACTTCTCAGTCACAAAAAAATATCATTCCACATTTTTTCTGCTCTGTTGTGAAATGTCATAGTAAGGATAACTGATGTTGCTGTGATTACTTCAACCGTTTTGTTGAGGTTAATATCTAAACTTCTAGGATTGCTCCAGAAAAGTCATTATTCATACCCTTTTAAATTGTAATAAGTCTTGTCCCACCAACCTATAACTAATAGTAAATAAGTAGAGCCCCTTTAATTTTTCCTAACTGTCCCTATTTATTTACTAAAATAATTGCTCTGTAAATGTTCCATGTATCAAGTTTATTAACTATATTATCTGTTTAATTTCTCCAAGTCTTTTGGGTTTTTAATACCACCACAGGAATGGACCCCATTTCTAAGTCAAAGTATGATTAACGTTTGTGAAATTAGTATTGTTTTAGTCTCTGATATGAGCCAAGGTGCATATGGAGGCTCCATATTTAATTAGAAGTCTTAATATTGCTTTATAAATTGGCAACAAAATAACAAATTTCCATCTACTAACTCGATAAGCTGAGGGCAGAAAGAAAAAATTCTTATCAATAGTAACTCCCGATCAGACAGTGCCATTAATAGGATATGGATAAGACAAATATTTCTTACACAGGTTAACAACTTTGTATTTATTGGCATTAAAAGTAATATACCAGGACTTTGCCTATAAATCAAAGTTGTCTAACAAATTCTGGAGTATATTGATCGTTTCCATTCATAATAGTAGCCCCAATTTTCATATTATAAACAAATTTACTGATACTTATCTGATACTGACCTTATACAAAAGAGGAGAACCACTCATAAAGACAGAAAGAAGAACTAGGCCCACTACCAATCCCTGGAGAACAAACCTATTAGTGCAAATAATATCAGAATAGTTATCCTCTATTCTAATTACACACTTCATATTTTATTTATTTATTTTATTTAACATTTGCTTACCAGGATGGTCTGGCTGGACAGTTAGTGTTTGTTTTCAGTGGAGTGCTGGGGAGAAAAGCTCCAACAGTTACAGAGTATGAACAATATAAAATAAAATACAATAAAATAAATGACAATGAAGGTGTAAAGTTTAGGATACACATATAGAAAGGTTAACAAGCTAATAATATAGAGATAAAGTACAGTCATATGCTCTAGTATAGGCATATAAAAAACAATATTTACAGAATATACAAAGAGAAGGAGAAAGAGTGTAATACAGTATTATGTGTTTGACTAAAGCATAAAGGGTAGCTTCATTCAGCAGGGTGAGAGTTCAGGGAGGTCCATTGCAGTTACATAACTGGTTGGTGTATAGATGGGATTTTAGTTGGGTTTTGAAGGTGGATATACATTTTTGTAGCTTCAGGTCAGGAAAGAGGGTATTCCACATTTTTGCAACTTCATGACTGAAGATAGATTTCCCAGCACAGTTTTTACAGTGGATATTTTCTATCAGAGCTTTGTTACTGGATCATAACTAACTGCCTATTTGAATTGTAGAAATTTAGGAGGTCTGTCAGGGCAGGTTTTTTTTAGGATAAAATAAGATCTGGTGCGCCAGGTTAAGTTGGTGGTATTGTAGTAGGTTTGGGAATTCTAACCAGTGGAGTGTATGTAGGGAGTGGCAGTGGTGGGAGCATGATCTGGCATTGGTAGTGAACCTGGCAATTTTGTTATAGCATGTGGAGAGCTTATTAAGGTCAGTTTTATTTATGTTTGTTAATACTGGGCATGCATACAGTAGTGTAGCAGATGGGTTCTGACTATGTTGACTTTAGCTTTGGAAGTTAGGTACTGTTTGCAGCGATAGAGGGTCCCTAGTTTCTTGTGGACTTTGGAGACAGTAAGGGATATATATTTGTTGTATTTTAGTTGCTGGTCACTGGTAAATCCTAGTAACTTGGCTTCTGGGACTGGGGTAATGAGGGTCTTGTCAGTTTAGGACATGGTGAAGGTAGTAACATGGGTTTTTATAAGCTGGAACAACATAAGTTGTGTTTTCTTTGGGTTTAATATTAATTGGGATTTGTTTAGCCAATTTTCTATTTTAGTGAAAGATTGGTTTTGTGTTGGAGAAGTTGAATGTTGGATGTGGAGCAGATCAGTGCTGTATCATCAGCGTATTGGACTATATTGGTGTTTGTAGTTGTGGAGTGGAGTTGATTTGTAAAGATGTTAAACAGGAGGGGGCCAAGGATGGAGCTTTGGGGTACACTGACCATGACTGGGAGTAGGGGGGTATAAGGAGTTAAGCCATTTAACAGATTGTTGGCAGTTGTCTAAATAGCTTTTAAACCAGAGCAGGGTGGGGCTGTCAAGGATGAGGTCTGAGAGGCAGGTTAGGAGTTTATTGTGGGAAACTGTATTGAAAGCTTTGGATAAGTCTAGAAAGGTGGCAGAGACAAGATTACCTTTATTCCTGTATGTGTTTATGATGTTGGTGAAGTTAATTAGGGCTGTGGAGATGCTGTGGAATGCGCAGAAGCCATGTTGTGAGTTGGATAGAAGGTTGTTGGAGAAAAGGTGGGTGAGAAGTTGATGGTGAATGCGTCTTTCTAGGATTTTGGATAGGGGTGAGAGGATTGCGAAGGGTTGATAGTTAGAGAGATCGGTGGAGGGACCACCCTTGCAGAGGGGAATAATGAATTTATTAGCAGTGTGATGGGGTAGTTTTGGATACTAGATATTGGTATTGGTTTGAGTGAGAAGGGGGTAGTGTTAGACTGGGGTTCAGGAGGTTGGGGAAGGTTGCTGGGGTTTGTATCGTTTATGAGTTTAAGTATAGAGGAAGTAAAGTAGTCATTGAAACTGGAGGCTATGTGTATGTTTGTTCACAAAAATAGGAAGTTTAGGCTACTGAGTTAAAAAAAATAAAACAAATAAGGAGTTCAGGCTACTGAATTAAATAGATATTATTCCAAACACAAAAATTGTCCAGCACCTAGGAGATTTGAGAGAATATAATAATGCCTTCTTCAGTGCTAAAACACACAATGGAATCTTGATTTATTTAAATACTAAAACACATAATTAGAGTCATGTTTTTATTGGTTCATACCAAAATTAGTTAAATTAAATCTAGCAGTGGTATGGGTCATGGTATGTTTAGATAGTGAAATTAGACATTCTCTTTTTAAATGTCACTGAGGTGTGTTCACCAATTCAAAACCTCAGAGGTTGTCCTTAACCTAATGCTTGGCCAAAAGGCTGAAGATGCAATTATGGAGAACACTATCAAACACCTTGACAAAATCCAGGAAAACCACATCCACAGGAATTCCTAAAACCACTGTTATACACCTATTTGGTATTCATATTGATAAAGATCTAAGTCTATAGGAATTTTTTCTATCAGTAAATCTTTTCACTTTATGGGCCTATAAATTTCAAGAGAGATGGAATCACTACCCTTAGGAATAGTGACCACTATTGCATTTCTCTACCTCCAGGGACAAAACACTTAAAAGAAGATTGCTGAAAAAATACAACAAACACCCCGACATGCTCTCAGCGATCTTAGCCAAGACATAAGCAGATATCTGGATCCAGACCTAAAGAGGGCTTAATAACCCACGGTGCCTTTTCAAGATTGCTTAAATTGATTACTGGGCAAGGTTCATTAACTTAAAATTTCAAAGTCAGTATTGCAAACTCTGTTAAGAGACATTACAGTAAAAAAAAAAACGTGCTGAACTAGATTAAGTACTTCCTTTGCCTATGTAATTAGGCTGTCATTATTCAGTATACTACAACCATCCATAATCTTCTACTTCATCTCATTCTATTACCCTTCCCTCCTTAGTTGGTTCCTTTGTTAATTTTCTTCACTGAATTTCACGCTTCACTTGACTATTTTCTATTCCTATTCTTGCAGTCATCTCTACTGGTAAAATGTCCTTTCTCCATTCCCTTGTTGGCTTAGTTCTTAAAATACTCTCTGCTACTTTATTAATATAATATTCTGTATGATGGTTGTTCTCCTTAAGGGCCTGCATCCAAAAGCCTTCTCTCTTATTCTTTCTCAAATTCATCCCATTTCATCATGATTTATTTCTACTTTGATTTATAACCTTTGTCTTGAGTAATGTCTTTTAGCTTTAACTGTGTATCTTTAATGTATCACTTCAGTTTGGTTAATCCTAAACCACCTCATTCTATCATAAAAATCAACTTATCTCACTTAACTCTTGCCCTCTTCCCCTTCCAAAAACTCCTTATTAACTATCATTCCCAACTTCTCCTTTGGTTGATAAAAATATGCCTGACCTGTATATAAAACTAAAATGGCTGCTTGTATTCTACTATCAATGTCCATAAACAAGAGCTTCTAGCTTTCAATTTTTGCATTATCTCTTGCTGACTCTCTTGCCACATATTCTTAGGTGTCATAACAGAATCCTTTTAATCCATGCATGTAAGCACTTCAGCCTATCATGTCTCCATAAATATGGGAATTGCTGCACCAATTCATGTATGTGTACATAGTGTATAACCATAGCCTTTTTAATCTTCATTTATTTTATATTTTAAAAAGACTTGTCTCAAAATATTCCAGAAAACTGAAGTGTCTTTTTCTGGATTTATCAAGTACAAATTAATATCATTTGCTAATGGCTATAAATATAAAGCAAACAACAATGTGAAAAAGGGACATCCTTGTGTGTTTCCTCCATCCAAACACAGTTTGTCAGAAAGGAACCTTCCCACCTTAATTCTTGGCTCCACCCCTATATGCATACTTCTTGTAAACACTATTATTCTGTCAGGGAACCCAGATACTACCATTGCCCTACTCATAAAATCCAGACTTATTCTGTCGGATACTTTCTCTATATCAGGACCCACCGACAGTAGTATTTTCTTACATTCTACTTTGCTCCGAATAGTTATTGCTTTATTAACCTTGTTAAAGGTTAAACAACCCCCATCCCACCCCCACAGATCTTTATCACTTTCTTCCCTCTTAACTTCCAAACTTCCACAGGAAAACTTCTTTTCTTGGAGATGTCCTTATTTATTAATTATACATAAGCATTCTTTTATCTCATCTCTTCTTATCTTAGTTTATAATTGCTGAGTCTCATCTTCCTTTAACCTTAGCATAATTAAGTCTTCCAGAAATATTTTCACTTGTAACTTTTCTTGGTTTCACCATTTCACTGTTTTATGGAAATGTTCATATAATTTCTGAAATATTTTAAATATCTCTATAGGATCTTGGTTATTTTTGTTTATCATACACTTCCCAAGTTTGGCAATGACCTTTTCTTTTGCTTAAACCATTGTGCTAAAATATTTTGTGCTCTGGAGATGGAGTTATCAGAATACTTGCTTAACAGTAGCCCTTCTAAACTAATACATATTTCCATATACTCCCTTATTTTCCATTAGAAGTTGCTTCTGTTGTTCTGTGAGATTCCCCTTCTGCATCACTTCATCCATTGACAGTCTCTCTCTTACTTCTACTATGTTTTAAACTGAATTTTAATTGTATGTCATTCTCTAGCTGTCCCTTCTGAAGACATTTCTGCCTTCCTAATTAACTCTTGAATTATTTCCACTAACTATTCCTTAAATCCCTCTCTTTTTTAACAGATAGATGGGGAAGTGATAATGTTTCATTTTTATCTTCCATCTCTATTTTAGTTTTTATTGGTGCATGATCGAAAATAGTTATTGGATATGTCTCAAAACTTTCAATTATATGCACATGGGCTTTTAAATATAATTTATATCAAGTCTAGCCCAGTTATTGTACCTTGAGGAATAATACGTAAATTCAGTTGGAGTTTCTGCTGATAAATGTATACCTTCCGTACCAAATAGTCTCATATATTTCTTCAGAAATCTTCCCTCTTTTGTTATGTTTTCCCATCTCAGTCCCCTTACATCCTTTCTATAGCAAAATCAGGTTCCAATGTTCACCCATAAATAATATTCTCAACTGAAAGTTTATTATTTCTTCGAAAATTCTCTTAAGGACCATAAGTGTAGTTTTATGTGGAATATAAATATATGCCAGAACAATTTTCTTACCCTGCCAGTAAGCTTTTAGTACCAGAAATCTATCATTATTGTATTTTTTCCACCTTGTATCCTACTGGGATCCTTCTAACAAACAATATTATTACTCCCCTTTTTCCTTTGTCCCTGATATTTTGCTGAACATCAACAATGAAATCTTTTTTTTTTGTTAAATTGACATGCCTTGTTTCTTTCCTAATGTGTCTCCTGTAACATTGCTATTTGCACCCTACATTAAAATAATTCAACATTCTTTTCTTTTTTTCTATACCTTTGAGGCCATTTAAATTCCATGTTAATATTGACAGAGTAGCCATTGTGATAAAAAGCTATTACTCCCACCTATGACATATGACAGATCTTTCCACTGTATATTTATGACATTTAGCTTATATGCAAGCACTAGTGTTTGGCAGGCTGAATTCTTATGTGGTTGCTTCCATTCATCTGCATTTGAACATGTCACATTTTCAATACCTTTTGCTTCAATAAAAACACAAGCAAAACTAAATAGATTTTCAGGACCCTCATCCCCTTTTAACTTATAACAAACACATGAAACAGTGTGTTACCCCTACAAATAGGTGTAATTGCCTAAACTGATGTTGGCACTCAGTGGTATTACCTAATCTATAGTTAAAGCTACTCATCCTGAACTAAATGCTAGAGCTGTGTCCCCAGTTACATTGATTCTTATATGTTATTTTCTTATTACTATTCCTCTCTCAGATGTAAGAAACAGCTTTCATACTTCAGTAAACATTAACTTTTAGACTTAAGAAAAAGACCACTGTCTGCCTTTAAATAAATAAATTAAAATTTTCAGTGTTATATTAAATGCATTAAAGTACTACACATGTGGAAGAGACATCTACTTGTATAACTTGCAAAGCACCAGGACTTGGAGATGGCTGTAAAATCCAGTATAAAAATCTTTATTCAACGCAAGCACTTTTGTGGGTCACCCCAGTTCTTCAGATGTCTAATACATTTTAAAAACAGCTCTTGCTTTAAATATACACCCTCTTGGGACACATGATTAAAACCAACCAATACATTGTTCTAGTGTGAACAAGCACTTTCAATTTAAAATAACATTCGACAAGGTACATGCCACTAACTGGACTAGAAATCTGAAACATATGTATATATATATATATATATATATATATATATATATATATATATATATATATATATATATATATATATATACACACACACACACACACACACACACACACACACACACACACACACGCACACACACACATACACACATACACACACACTTCTGAAAACCCATTTATAAAATATCTAAATTATAATTCAGAATTGCATAACATTGTGTACAATCACAAGCACAGTACTTGTATAACTTATTCACTTTGTTTAAAACTTAGTTTATGTTTCGATGAACTGATCAACAATGTACCTTTAAATGTTAATTACGGTGTACCTTGCACATTTCACTTAGCGCACAATCTTTATACCTCTCATGGTTAATTGCTTGCACCTGGGAACTGTTTGTCTTAAAGCAAAAGCATTTAGTAATGGAAAAAGCTAATTACATTTCAAGTGCATAACAAGAACTATGTGAACCAAAACTATAGATGAATCCAATAGAACCACAAAGCAAGGCCAACATGTTCTAAAGCACTTTAATAAAACAGAATATTCACAAAAGCACAGTCTCTCTAGCACCTTGGCAATAAGCTTTTCACAGAGTACACCTTGTCTCAACCCATTTCTCTGTTTATACATCATAGCCCACTACTTAACCACTTTATTAAACACCTTAAGCAAATCAATTAAAACATTAAAAAAAATGTCATAAAAAACATTTCTAATTACATTCTTTATTCATACCTCTGGTACCAATGTATTCACTTTCAGAATAAAAATAGATAATTTTTTCCTCAACTGTTTTTTAATATCATTAAACGTTATTCTGTCTTTGTATAACTGTTCCAGAACTGTTGCTTGTAGCTCAGTAGCATCACTATTATGTGCCTGCTGGAAATGTAGAGCCACCGGGCTAACTTCACTTTTCTTTTTAAAATGTCTCAAATGTTCTTTTAACCTCATTGAAAAACTTATTTTGGTTTCCCCTATGTAATATTTTCCACATGGGCATTTCAGTGCATATATAACTATTACAGTTAAAACAACCTTGTACTTGAATTTTTTACCATTATCTAGTGGAAAACTACTCACTACATATTGACATACTGAGCACTTTCCACAGGAGAAAGTGACAGTAATTACCACCACTTGTTGTGGTAGTACTAAGGGAAGATTAAATTTGCCAGAAACTATAAAATCTTTAATATTTCTTCCTCTCATATAGGAGAGTCGTAATTTTTTGTCATTTAAAAAATTCAACCGTTCATCGGTTTTTAACATGTCCCAGTAATATCTTATTAAATCCATAAATTGATTTGAAAACAATGTATATTTAGTGACAAAATATATAAAATCTTGACTATTTTCTCCACTCCTTGAATCAGTTTCCTGCTCTTGTTTTTTATAAGTTATTCTAATTTATTTTCTATCTTTTGCTCTAATGTTATTCTTCACTTCATTAAACAGGTCTACATTATATCCCCTATTTATAAACATCTGAGCTGCCTATCTATTTTATCTCTGTACTCATTTTCTTCACTGCAAAAACTTTCCAACCTTATAAATTCCCCAAAGGGGATAGATTCTATAGTGTGAGGTGGGTGACGACTACTACCATGTAGCATATAAAAAAGTATCAAATTTCCTGTGAATTTTTGTTCTAATGGCACTGTTATTTATTCCCTCAAGTGTTATATCTAGGTAGTTGACCTTATTCTCAAGTCGTAGCCTATCAAAACCTATATTGAACCTATTTCTATGCTTACTCTATATAAAGTCCATAACCGTGTCCCCTCCACCTTCACAGATGAAAATTAAATTGTCTACATATCTGAAATATTTTACCAAGTGTTTGCTAAACAACTCATTATTATACATATACATTTTTTCGAAATAGCCCATGAACCAGTTTGCATATATGGGGGCAAAATTTGCCTCCATAGCTGTACCTCTTAACTGTTTAAATAATTCTTCATTAAACTCAAAAATATTATTCTGCAAACAAAATAAAATTAAGTCTAATATATAATGTGTCCTATGACTATCACCCAAAAAATTTAATACTGTCTCTAGTCCATGTGTATGTTTTATACTTGTGTATAAACTTATTGCATCCATAACTACAAAATATCTGTCCTTATGCCATTTTATCTCTTTAATTTTCTTTATAAGATCAAAAGCATCTTGAATATATGATGGCAACTTAATTACTTCTGGCAACAGATATTGATGGAGAAAACAATAAATGTTATGGGTAAAATACCCACAGGCTGAGACTATAGGGCATCCTGGAGGATTATTCAAACTTCTGTGTATTCTTGGTACATAGAAAAAGTGGGCCATAGTACAATCTTTGCTATCAAACATATGCTGTACATCTCTAGGAGAAAAATAATTCAGCCTTATACCTTTATTTAATAACTCTTTATATGGGTCTATATTATCTTATCGAAAATTCAGTTCAGCGAACTGCATGTACATTGGAAATGCAATTCAGCGAACTGTTAATACTGACACTGCAGTACAGTGAAGACTGGAAAATTTGCCCTTTCTTCACTGTAGTGCAATCTCAGAGTTGGTATATATAATTAGGGGGGTTGGGGGGCACAACCCCCCCACAAGAGCGAATTTGCTGAACTGCATTTCCGATGTACATGCAGATCGCTAAATTCAGTTTTCGATAATATAATATAGACCCCTTTATATTCTTCTCTTGCTTTATAATATATTTCTTCATTCATTTTTTCATACACTTCCATATTATTTAAATGATCGCAGCACATTTGCAAGTGCTGGGAATAATGTAGTACTACCAGTTTTCCCCTTTGTCCGCTGGCTTAAATACCAAGTCTTTTCTGTGACTTAAATTATTCAGTCTCTGCCACTCTTTCTTAGTGAGATTATACTTAACGTCTTTTTGTTATTCCTATAAAAATGATTATATTCATTTTCCACACTATATTTTAATGAACTCAAAAAGCGTGAAACCAGGAACAAACAACTAGAAAAGAGAAGAGCTCTCATCAGAGGAGTCAGTTTTTGATGAAAGCATTAATAAAACTGTGCGTGTACTCTAACAGTTGTGGTTTTTCACCAACCTTCATTGACCTTCGGAGCTCTTGGATTTTCTCCTCTCTTTTATATTTTAATGAAACCAGAAAATGTTGGATAGTATCATTCCTAAAAGGTGGAATAAAATGACTTTTACATATTACACCTTCTGTGTTAAATCTATTATATGCATTGAGTTCCCTATCTGAATTACATGAGTAGAAACTTTCATCATTACTATCTACATCAATATCACTACAACAGTCCTGTATATACATATTATTTTCTTTAAAACAATGAAACAAATGTAACTTTCACATAAATTTAAATATTTCTATTTTTAATTCATATAATCTTGGCAATGATGTAGGGACAAATTTCAAACCCTTACATAAAACATTCATTTCAGGGTAGGAAAACTCATGCCCTGATATGTTCACAACATAATCCCTAACAGTCTTTTCATGTTTACCAATAAAAGTCACTGTCTCAACAGTAAATTCAGTTCCATTTACCTCATTTGTGAGACCGGGGACTCTCTCTATATGTCTCTGGTCCATTCCAATACCTTTTATGATTATATCGTTGTCCCTGCTGGTTCCAAAAAGTTCTATACTTGTAATTTTCATTTTGGTCTCTGGGTAATTGGGGTAATTTGCGGTATTCTTCACTATCATAGTCCGTAGAAGACACAGTGCTCTCCATCTGTGATGCGTACTGATGAGCTCTCACTTCCAGTTCTTCTTGAAACCTGACATTCTGCCATTGATTACGTTGCCTGGATACCAACAAAAATGTTTGATTCCGCTCATAATCTCCCACATCCCAGATCAGTTTCCACTTTTTCCATTCAACCAGTTATTTTTCATGAGTGGAAAGTTTTTGTTGATATTTTTAAGAAATTGTTCTGGATTATCCACACTAGTGCATTGTAGAATATCTTTACACAGAACCTTAGTGTTTTCCTTAAGTTTCTGTCTTTTTAACGCATCTCTCTCCACTAAAATGCTTACCCATTCTGTACTGCATTTATGCACTGCTGCTAGCCAGCATGCATGAAATTGTTTATCCTCCTCCGAACTAAAATCAAATGGCGTGGAAGGATTTTTAACAACACGCAACCCCCTGGGTGTGATGTTTATTTCAAGATATCTTTGAAGACTCTGTAGATTTAAATACACTGATGTCTCTTTAAACAATAACTTTTCCATTTTATCAAACAATACCTGCACTTCTTGGGTAGCAGCTATTCTGGTAGCCTTTCCAACAGCTGCAAATGGATTATAACCCTGTTTTCTTCTTTCTTCCTCCCATTTAGTAAGCACTTTGTCTCTTCTATTTGTCAATTCATTCTCTCAATTTTCTAGCTGTACCGAGGTAATTCCTTCATCACTGGTCTGCACAAGGAACCCCTCTAAAAGAAAATAACCTATTTTTATTCTGAAATTTAATACATTGGTACCTAGGGGTATGAATAAAGAATGTAACTGGAAATTACTTTTATGAAATGTTTTTTTTTAAATGTTTTAATTGATTTGTTTAAGGTGTTTAATAAATTGGTTCATTAGTGGGCAATGATGTATAAATAGGGAATTGAGTTGGGACAAGGTATACTCTGTGCAAGGCTTGCTGCTGAGGCACTAGAGGGAGTGTTTGTGTTTTTGTGGACATTCTGTTTTATTAAAAAGTGCTTTAGAATGTGTTGCCCTTGTTTTGTGGTTCTATTGCATAAGAAGAACCTTTGCAAATTTCACTTCAAACACACTGCTGAGGCCTTTCAGGGGAGCAGTTATGAGGTGCATGTATATGACAGTTTAAATGCATACAGGAAAGGAAACTCTGCTGGGCAAGTACAAGTGCATTTGTGAAATGTGTTTCAGGTCGTATGGTTTAAACTGGGGCATGCACACGTCTTCTGTTTCATTAGGTAAGCTTTGAAATCTCATCTGAAATTGGAGTATGTGGGAATATCCTCCAGGCTGATGGAAAATGCATGCCATAGTTGTGGGACTCGAAGAGAGAAGTCATGGTTCATTCACTAGGGATTGGTTTGGAGATGTGAGAGCATTGGCTTAGAGAATGACTGGCCTCTGAGGCTGTAGGATGTAGTTACATAAGGATGTAGTTACATAAATGAGTTTAGAGGAAAGTGGTGTGGAGGTGTCTAGATGTAGGAATTTTAAAAGTAGTAAGCCTACTAAGAGATCAGCTATTTATTTGATGGACATCTATTTATCTTTTCAATATTCTTGTTCTGAGGCATTTGTTTTCTACAAGAAATACATGGATACAGAATTATGTATTTTCTAAATGTCTGCTTATAGTACAGTTATGTTGTTGTTTGTCTTTCGGCTTTTTTCCGGTTAGGGGTCGCCACAGCGGAACTCCGGTCCGCTAATGATTGGCAGTAGATTTTTACGAACGCTGAAGTGCCAGCTCGATGTTCAACCTTCAGCAAAGGCACACCCATTTACGCATGTCTTTCAAATGCCCACCCAACCGCGGGGAGGACAGTTATGTAAGCAAACTTAAAAAACAGTATATGTTTAAATGATCACTATTACAGTAGCATTAGCTATACAGATTGCATCCTGACAAGAATACACAAGCCATCAAGCTTCCAAAACTTCAGGGTGCCTTCCATGTGCCCAAACTATCAGGCAGGTTAAGCTGAGCTGACTTAAAGACAAGCTTGGGTGCCAATCACTTCAGCGTTTTTCTGCCAACAGAGATAAGGAAGGCTCAACCTTAAAGTACAAAGCTAGGAACAAAAAAAAATAAATGTCCACACAATGGCATAAAAAGCAAACCAAAAAACAAGGGGTTTGGAGGGTGGGAGAGGCTACTGCAAAAGTGATCATTCAAACATCTATTTTTTTGGTAAGCTTACTTACATAACTGTAGTATGTTCATCATACTGATCACTTCTGCAGTACCGATAGCTATATGGGTAGATTACCCTAGCTATCCACCTTTGGGAGGTAGAAGGAGAAGAGTCCAGGAAGCCCTGGAAGATGGTCCTAGCAAAGCCTGATCTGGACCTTGCAGAGGAATCAAGCTTATGGTGCTTTGTAAAAGTATGTAGAGAGGACCAAGTAGCAGTTTCTAGAATCCATACATCTAGAGCCCAATTCTCAAAAAAGTGATAGATAAAGCCAAGGCCCTGGTACCTGCCTGGAATAGTTTTGTTATTTTGAATATAGGAAAAGGTTAGACAACCATTTGAAAATAGTCTGTTGTGACACAGGTTGTCTCTTTTTTTACCTTCAAAAGAAATGAATAATTGATCCAATGATCTGAAAGATTTAGTTGTCAAGGTAGTGCCTCATTTGTCTGGGAACATAAAAATTATAGAGCTTTCTTTCTCCCTCATTTTTAGGTTTATGAAAAAAAATGGGGTGATGGATAATTTGGCTTAAGGTGAATTTGGGTACCACTTTAGTCATAAAAGAATGATTATTTCTCAAGGAAATCTTGTCCCTATAGAAAATGAAATAGGGTTGACTCACCATAAGAACCTGCAACTCAGATACCCTTCTTACAAGGGTCAGAGCAATCAGTAAAACTGTTTTTCATATTAAGAACCTCAAATCAGCCAGTTTATCTGGTTCAAATGGAACAAGTGTTAGCTTCTCTAACACAAAATTAAGACACAGAGAGGGGTTACTGGTTTTCTTGAAGACATCTTATGCAAACCCCCTTTCAAAAACATTTTGACATGAAACTGCATTGAAAGAGGAGGATCCATGGGCAGACATGCTGAGATAGCTGAGAAATGAACCTTGATAGGGGTATAAGAAATGCCATAGGATTGTAACTTACAGAAACATTGTAAACCCAGAGAACAACTAACCCTGACAGGGTGCTGGTTATGTTGTTGACACCAACTAGAAAACCATTTCCATCTGGTAATATGTGATTTTCTAATGGCAGGCTTTCTTGCCTGCATTATTACCTGCTGATTGTCCTCAGTAAACAGGTGCCTAAAAGGAATTAAGACCATATCATCAGGGCAGTCAATTGAAGGTGGTTGATGCCATGGTGTATCAAACACCCCTGTTCTCGTGTGAGTACATAAAGTCTGTGAGGACGCTTATGGTAATGGCCCCTGGCCATTTCCAAAAGAAGGGAGAATCACTGTTGCCTGGATCAGAAGGGAGTCAGCATAATGTATTTATTTATTTATTTTATTTACAGTTTGTTTACTGGGATAGTCCATGGCACCGAGAAGAGCCCATTTTCAATGGAGGCCTGGGGAGAAAACCTCTTTAAACAGTATACAAATTGAAAAATGAACATATTACACAGTTTAAGAAATTGCAGTATGCAATGAATGTAGAACAAAACATATATAAAAAACATAAATCAGTGGTGTAGCATGCTCTGTTGGAGCATGAAGGTAATATCCACAAAAGAGTAGCTAATACATGGTATAAAACAGTAGTGGCAACTTACTACACAGTTTAAGAAATTACAGTATGCAATGAAAGTAAGACAAAAACATATATATAAAAATAAAAATCATTGTTGTAACATGCTCTGTTTGGAGCATGAAGGTAGTATCCAGAAAAGTGTAGATAACACATTGGTATAAACAGTAGTGGCAATGAGCCTCACATGGCATATTAACAAATGTTTAGAGACACAAGGGAATTAAGAGTTAGAAGTCTTGCATGTATGCAAGAGCAAATGTAAGAAATAGTAGGGAGTAAGTAATATTTGAAGAGAAAAGGTGGATAAGAATGGTGGAGATCAGTGTTATAACTGAGTTGAGAGAGTGGGGGAATAGGGAAACAGGGGTGAAGTAGAGGGAAGTCATGTGGGGTGAGAGCAGGAACATTCCCAGTGAGATGAGAGGTGGGAATGGAGCAATGTCTTAAAGGTGGAGTGGTTATGGGCGGTACGAATAAGTGGTGGCAGGGAATTTCAAAGATGTGCTAGAGAGAAGAAGAATAGAAGTTTGCCTGGAGAGCATGCAGGTTTGTGCACTTCAAGCAGGTTCTAATTATTGGATCTAAGAAGTCTATCAGGCAGAGGCAGTTTGAGAGAGGAGGCAAGGGTGGGGCAGAGAAAGGGTTTGAAGATGAGTTAATGAGTATATGTTAGTTGGATATAGGAGAGATATTTGGGCAGTTCTAGCCAGTTTAATTTGTGAAGGGCGTTGCAGTGGTGGGTGGAGGATTTATATCCAGTAGCGAACTTAGAGACTTTGTTATAGCAGGAGGATAATTTTGGCTTTAGAAAAGATTGAAGGTTAGTAAGACATGGGGCACCATACAAGAGGGAGGGAATGAAGTAGGTGGTAGAGAGGACATCCTTAGTTGAGGGAGTAAGATAACAGCTGTGGTAATAAAGTATACCTAATTTTTGGTGTTTTTTTTTAATATTAGTTTGTTGGTGGATATCAAATTTTAAGTGCTTGTCAATAAGGACTCCTAGAAGCTTTGTATGGGGAACGATTTTGATAGAGGTCTTGTTTTGACTGGTTATGAAGAAAGAATTCTTGTCTATTATGGTATTTTTTTAAGAAGTAAATATCACGATTTTAGATTTTGATGCATTGCATGCTAGGTGATTATTTAACACTGCTTGGTGGAACAGAAGGCTTCTTGAGAGTTAATTTCAAGAGTATGGGGACAGATGTGGCAGAGCAGATGATCGTAGAGTTGTCTGCGTATTGGATAAGTTTAGCATTTGTGATGCACTGATGGAAATCGTTTATGAATATGTTAAAGAGTAAAGGACCTAATATAGAGTCCTGTGGTACACCTGTAGGAGTACTAAGAAAGGCGGATGTGCAGTTTTTCCATTTGATGGCTTGTTGCCTATCAGATAGATAACTGGAGAACCAGTTGATAGAAGAGATAGATAGACTGAGATTAGAGAGTTTGGACAGGAGAAAATTATGCAAAATAGTATCAAAAACCTTGGATAAATCAAGAAGGAGGGTAGATACTAAACTGCAGGAGTCTCAAGCGTTACTGACAATTTCGGGGAAGGAGAGGAGAGCGGTGGTGGTGCTGTATCCAGGTCTAAATCCGTGTTGTGTGGAGGTTAGCAAGTGGTTGCCTAAGAGGTAGAGTAATAGTTGTAGGTGAATGCATTTTTCTAGGATTTTAGAAATAGAGGATAAGATGGCAATTGGCCGGAAATTGGGGATGTCATTGTTGTTGTCCCTTTTGTGAAGGGGAATAATAAAGACCTTTTACCAGAGTAGGGGTGCATAGGCTTCTTGAATTGACCAATTTATTAGGATAGAGATGGGGAAGGCTATGCCATTGGCAGCTACTTTTAGGAAGTTGGATAGAAGGTCATCAGGGGCATTTGAACATGGTTACAATTTTTGAAAGAGTTTTCTTATGGTGGAGATAGGAATAGGTTTGATAGTAAAGGGGGAGGGCGTTGAGAAGTTTTGGTGTTTGAGGAGGAGGAGATTGGTGGAGGGGAAACTAGTGCATTGTTTGGTAAGGATGTGGTGAGTTTGGCTATTGAAGGAGTTAAATTGGAAAGCTAAGGGCAGGCATTAGGATCTGGGCAAGGGTTGTCTTTTTTACCAGGATGGAGGAGGGTAGAGGTATTATTCTAAAACTTTTTGGGGTTAGTTTTATGGTTATTTTAAAGTATGGAGCAGTAGCATTTTTGGTCTGATGCAATATGTTTTTTTAACTTTAATGATCAATGATCTTGAGGGAATTCCTTTTGAATCTTCAGAAGTAACCTGGATATTAGCGGAATATTCCTGTTTAAGGAAAAGTAAAGGCATCTGTCTTCCAGGCAATCTTGCATGGAGTCCTGGAAAACAATTTTGCAAGTTGGTTACTCAGAAAGGAGGCAAAGAGGTCTACTTGAGGAACTCCCCATAGATGGATCAAATCTTCGAATACCCTCTGAACAAGTTCCCATTCGTGAGGGTCTGCCCTGGTCATGCTCAGCTTGTCTGCCATACAGTTTTGCTCTGACAGAATGTACAATGCCTGATGAATGAGATTGTGTTATGAAGTTATATCCCAAACTAACATAGGTAGTCTGCAAAGGAACTATATCTGGATTCCACTTTGCTTGCTAGTGTACCAACTGACTGTGTTATTGACTGTAACCACTTGGAAGAGGTACCGGAGACCAAAGATGGTTCAGAAAGTTGAGTGTCTTGATTAGGGAAAGCATCTCCTTGGTAGGTGGGTGCTTACATCTGTTCTTAGTGTCCCACACCCCCTGTACTTTTATCCCTCCTGAAACTGCTCCCGGAGGAAAGCCGGAAGCATCTATGGTGACTGACTGCTTTGCAGCGAGAAGGAAGAAAGGAATACCTAGATTTAAAGATGTCTGCTGTCTCCACCAAATAATGTATTTTCTAAAAAAACACAGTACTGAGCTTTCAAAAGATAAAGGGTGTTTGTGCTGGGATGAAAATGATTTCAGATACCACTGTATCTTGCTCATATGGAGTCTTACCAGGGGTATCATGAGATTCATAGATGCCATGAGATCCAAAATCCTGAGGTATTATCCCACAGTGACCAAAATCTATATATGGATCTATTTTTTCCTTTGAATTGAGGTATCTAGCTGACATACCAGAAACACAATCATATGTGCAGGAATCAATAAAGACTTGTGAATATTCTCTTGAACTCCCATATTGTATAAAAGATCTATCTGCCAAAAGAAAGATTCCTGACACTTTGAAAAAATACTTCAAAGATAAACAAGTTGTCTAAATATGGAAAATAATGTGAATACCCTGTAGTCTGCAATGAGCTATAATTAGAGCTAGACGTTTTTTGAACACTCATGGTGCAGTGCATAGTCCAAAGGGTAAGACAGAGAACTGATAATTTGATCCAGACACACAAAACCTTGAGAAATGTCTAAAGTCTGGATGAATAGGAATGTGATGTTAAGCATAGTTTAAGTCTAGTTTTACCAAGAAACTTGAAAGGATGCAAAGAGGTAAGAGGTTCTGAGGTGACATCATTTTGAATTTGGACATTCTCAAAAACATTTTTGGAAAGAAATATCCAGAACTGGTCTCCAACCATTTTCTTTTGTTGGCACTAGGAACATCTTTGATTAAAATCCCCTTCCCCACCTGGGAAGGAAGAACTGGTTCAATCACTCCTGGGAATAACATGTGATGAAGAAACAGTGGAAACAAAATAAAATTCTAGAGCTACATTTGTTCTTGAGGAGTAGACCTAGCTAGAAGATGAAATGAAATGACTGGAGGACTGTTAGTGATATAAGAATAGTCTGAGCAAAAGTTGATGTCACACAATGGTTAGGGGATAAGATGAGGGAACAACAAAGGTTAAAGGAGAAACAGGGTGGAGGCAGAGGAGGTAGCATTCATGTGGGGTTATTGCAGGAGCATTTATAGCCCAGCCTCATTTTGTCATTTAGCCTTGTCACAGTGGAAGTGTTTAATTATCATAGTGGCCTCATTGTTAGAAATGGATTCTGTTGCACCATCCGGTTCATAGGTTCATTGGTTCATAGGTAAGTAGTAGACTAGCTTCCGTTGTGGGACATTTTAAGCTTAGCGAATTTCCCTATCAAAGATGAGAATCAAACCCTGTTCCTTGTGTCTGTAAGGTAAACACCTTGACAATTATACCAACCTCCGAGCCTGGCATTTCCTCCTCAGTGGAAGGCATGTTTCCCAGATTCAAGAGTTCTTTGGAATTGTTTATTACATCTGTCAGTAATGTCCTCAGTTGAGGCTGGCATATCATCATCATCATCATCATCATCATCATCATCATCATTGTCATCATCATAAGCCCCCCTTTTCCCATTTTCTACATGGGCTCTCCTTTATTCTTGTTGCCCCACCCATGTGGACCCAGGCAGTCCTAATATCCTGTTCTGTCTGTCTTAATATGTGCATTCAAGTCACTCATTATTAACATCAATTCCTGTTGTCCTGCCTTTATCTAGTGGGTTGACATGTCTTGTCCCTTTTTGAGAAAGGTCTGGGTGATATCATATCAACCCCTCCTAAGTTAGCAGATGGTATGCCAGAATTTCTTTGCTGCCATGCAGAAGATATGCCATGGACATATGAACCTCTTCCCATGCATAGCCTTTTGTTTCAGTGATTGCTGCCAAGAGAAAGATTCCTGACACATTGAAAAAGACTCTTCAAAGATAAGCAAGTTGTCTAAATATGGAAAAAATGTGAAAAATATTAAAATATATATATATATATATATATATATATATATATATATATATATCTTAGTACAAGGATGGCTCCTTTCTTTAACCTGATGGCTTCCCTTACCAATGATATCCAGCAGTGAGTCCTAGAGTTACCACAATGGCAACATCCGATCACCTTTGACCACAGCTCCTTGCACCCACCTCAGGTATTTAGAGCATGAGGGGAGTCCATTGAAATCTCACACCCCCGCCGGCTCAGCATTATGGGAGAATGTAAGCGTTCAAGTAATCTAGCATATTAGTATCAGCTAGGCATTCTGAAAACACCTTCATTACTGTTTTGGGTTTTATACACCTTTGTAGCCACTCCCTCTGCTATCTGACTTAGTTCATCACTACATAACAACCATGTGACAGTTTAGCACCTGTCTTGACCCTTATGCTTATAATATGTGGCCTCAGTAATGACAACACAACTACACAGTCAATCCATGATCTTTGTATTAAGGTGCTTTGTTACAAGGTAGAATTCTAAGTGTTCATACATGGTGCTTGTTGTGGACAATACATAAGTAGCACACAAATCCAAAAACAGTTATTTAAACAAATTGTTCTTCCAATCAGACCTCCTTGGATAGCTCAATCTATTCCTAAATAAGTGTTTAAATCTGCCAACCATGGGTAGCACCTTACTGAGTGTCACACTCATTCCATAAGAAGGATAAATACTCTGAATACCTTTTTATAAGTTCATAGGTGTATACTAGGCTTATGAACACAGGAATCTTTCTAAGCTTAGGCATGCTTACCAAATATATTTGAGAAGTTTTGGTATGCTAAAGTTATTTTCCAGGGTATATGTAGGCTGGGGGTGGTCAAGCATTTATAGGCTGCTTCTGTCTATTAGAAACATAGGTGCCAGGCCAGGGGATGAACTTCTGATTTCCTATCCACTGGTCCAAGTTATCCTTGAACTGGATTAGGGAAGAACTCTGCTTTACATCAATGAGAATCCTATGAAGAGATGGGGTAGTGTCAGAGACATATACCTGCCCTTCCAACATGTCCTATTTATGTTACAGACATGGTTTAGATACCTAGATTGGGCAATTATGATTCCATTTGTTTTGCAGATGTGCAGAAGGTCCATTGGAGTGGGATCTGAGGATGTCTTGTAGTCCAGACATAGATTGTTCTTCGAAAGTCTGTAGAAGACAGAGTACAGGGTTGGGGCTTTGAGGCGAACCATGCAGGACATGAGTGGAACATTTGTGGCCATTCCAGTTATTGCATGTGCCTGGTCAGGCACATACTGAAGAGTGCATTGTACTAAATGATTAGTCTGATGAGCTGAGTACAGTGGAGCGATGACTTCCTTGGACTTAGATGCCTTTCCTTTTCTTATAAGTTGTGCAGCACAGAATGATTTCTTTACTATTATAGACACATGTCCGCAAATCCCTGACTACTGGGTCTGCTCTTAGACGTGTGTTATCAATGTGGTATTTTCCATTTGGTCTACTCTTAGGAGCATGTTATAAATGTGGTAGTTCCTTGACATTGAGTTTTAGACGTTTGCTCTGTCATCAGTTGTTTGTCTGTGTCAGGCCTTCTTGAGGGGTATTATTGTCTTGAGGGGATTCTATTACTGCACCTAGTTTGCAATCATCTGCAAACTTGGTCAGCAATAAGCCTTTGGCATTTGCCTTTACTTCAAAGGAGCAGCTGACAATAAGGTGTGGACCCAACACAGAGTCTTGAAGGACTCTGCTGGACTCCCCTATCCTAACTTTATGGGTGCTATCTGTGAGCCAGCTGGCTATCCAGCAGAAGACATAGGGGTTTAATACCTAATTCTGTGAGTTTGTCTGTAATACTCAAGTGAGGTATCGTATCAAATGCCATAGCCAGGTCAAGGTAGGCAGTATGCACCATTTTGTCCTCATCCATTGCTTTGGTGACGTTCTCAACGAAGTTCACAAGGTTGTGCAGGCATGACCTGCCCTTGACAAAACTAAACTGGGTTGGATTCAATGTCTCATAGTTTCCTATGTCATTATTTATCATTGCCTTAATAATTCTTTCATTGGTTTTGCATGTGGCAAGTCTGATTTATTGGTCTGTTGTTACTGCTTTCCATAGGTGGCCTGCCTTTGTGCAGAAGGATGATAACTGCAGTTCTGCA
Source organism: Protopterus annectens (assembly GCF_019279795.1). Lineage (NCBI taxonomy): Eukaryota > Metazoa > Chordata > Ceratodontiformes > Protopteridae > Protopterus > Protopterus annectens. Next base: position 632,837,614 of record NC_056746.1, read on the forward strand.
TTCACTTGGCATTAAGCCTTTTGGAGGCTGTGATTAAATAGTGATTCTAGTGGTCCTAATAGGTTATATGTTATATTTAGGTGGCATTCTGGGATATTATTTGCACTCATTAATGAAATGTTCTTAGCCTTGGATAGTGCATTGAGGACCTGTTCCTTAGTGATAATTGGAGGAGTTATGTTCAATGGTATTTCCTAATGAGCTGTCGTAGGGGAGATGGGGGTAAAGTTATAGCTGAATTTGTCAACCAATAAACTTGTTATAGCTTCCAGCTAAGTGCAGGTGGCTCTGTTTACAATTAGTTTGATACATTGTTGTGTACTGCCTTTGTGGTTGTGGACACAGCTGAAGACAGATTTATGATTGCCCTTGGCCTGGGAGGCTATTTTTACTTCAAAATTTTGCTTTGATAGATTTGTTAAGCCCTCTGAGTTGCTTGTTTAGATTAATGAGAGAGTTTTTATCTTGCTGGGTGTTGCACTTTCTAATTTTTGCTATGATTTTCTTCATTTTGTTATAGGTTCATAGGTTCATGGGTTCATACTAGGCTATCTGCCCTAGGGCATTTACAAGCCTAGCCAGAGTGTGTTTGGCTTTCGCCACCCATTTTAAATGAATTTTGCTATGCCCTTTTTCGAGGTTAGTATACTGTGCCTCTGTCTAACAGTGACACAGAAGTGATACCCGGGGTAAACCTATGATCTCCCATCCACTCATCAAGATTCCTCTTGAAGAGAGTCAATGAGGGACTCTGCCTAACCTGGACTGGGATTTTATTCCAGAGTGAAGGGAGCCACTGGGTTATGAATCTGTCCCTCCACATGTCCTATTTATTTCAGTGCTGAGGTTCAAGTCTCTCGAGCGCATAGCTTGATGGGATTTGGATTTTCTGAGGTGCAGCATGTCCATTAATTCCGGGTTGGACATGGCTTTATACGTCAGGCACAGATCGCCTCTGAGCAGGTGGTATGCCACTGAGTAGAGGTGGAGTTTCTTTAACCGGGCAGCATATGGCATCTGTTTGAGCCCTTTGATCCTCTTGGTGAGGTACTTTTGGGGTCTTTCCAGTTGCTGCAGGTGTCTGGTAAGGTACATCCCAAAAGGGGCATTGTACTCAATTATGGGCCTAATGAGGGATGAGTAAAGAGACACGATGACCTTCCCTGATCTAGATGTGAATCCCTTCATGATTAGGTGGGCTCTATAAAATGTTTTTCTAACCACTTTGGCCACGTGGTTGTCGAATGAGAGATTGCTATCAACTTGCGTCCCCAGATCCCTAATTACTTCTTCCGTACTTAATGGATTACCACCTATGTGGTAATTTGTCGGCACTTTGTTTTTGAAAAAGGGGATGACTATACACTTTTTGGCGTTTAGCTTGAGGCCATGGCTCTGGCATCAGTTGTCTGTTTCTATGAGGCCCTTTTGTAGGATGCTTGTGTCAGCTGGAGAGTCGATTATGGTGCCCAGTTTGCAGTCATCTGCGAACTTGGTCAGCCACAGTCCTTCCATGTTGGCCTGTACCTCTGAGAAATATATACTGAACAAGAGAGGTCCCAGGACTGAACCTTGTGGGATGCCACTTGTAACTGGCTTGGAGTCTGACATGTCTCCAGCAATTCTAACCATGTGAGTTCTGTCCTTGAGTCAGTTTGTAACCCATCTAGTGACATAGGGGTTTATATTTAAGCTGGTGAGCTTATCTATAATGCCCGAATGGGGTATTGTATCGAAGGCTTTTGTGAGGTCCAGGTAGGCTGTGTGGACCACCATCCCCTCATCAATGGCCTTGGTGACTGTTTCAAAGAAATCAACCAGGTTTAAGAGGCAGGATCTGCCCTTAACAAAGCCGAACTGTGTAGGATCCAGTGTCTGTAGGTCCCCAATATCTTTATTTATGAGGTCCATGATGATCCTTTCCATAGCTTTGCAGACCAAGCTAGTCAGGCTTATGGGGTGATGATTTCCAGGATCCATTGAGGCACCACCTTTGTGGAGAGGGACCACTGTTGCTGTACGCCACTCTTTGAGTACATATCAGTAAGGCTGAGATTGAACAGTAGTTTTATGTTTGGGTTTAGTTCTTCTTGGAGTTCATGTAGGACGCAGCCTGGGACACCGTCTGGTCCCATTGATGGTATGTTTTTTGCTTTGGAGAGGGTCGCTCTTACCTGAGCATCTGAGATGTCGGGGGCAGCACTCTGCTGGGATAGATATTTGCCCTTTTGGTGGGGAAGGGGGGAGAAGTTTGCGCTGAACCTGTCAGCTAGGATGTTGGCAATGTCTGTGGGTTTGGTGTATTTTTTGTCATTTTGGACTAATTCTGAGCATATCTGGGAATTCCCACCCAGGTTCCTAACATAACTAAAGAAAGCCTTGTGATTATCCCTAGTGTCCTGTGCAATTTTTCTCTCGAAGCTGGCCTTAGATGATTTTATGAGTGCCCATAGTTTTTTGCTAATACTGAGCAGAGATGCCTTCCCTTTTTGGGATTTTGCTCTATCATGTAGTAGCTTCCTCCTTCTATTGTATAGTTTGTTTATGGCTGGGGTCCACCAGACAGGACGCCTGCCTTTGGAGGACTGGGTCTTGGTTTTATTTGGGATTGCATGATCCATGCATTCCTGAAGGTGTTCATAGAATGCGTTTATAAAGGATTCTGCGGTCTGGGCCGTATTTTCCACAGGCCCGGGGCTTTGAAGGATTTCACCTCGGTTTTGAGGAGTGTGAAATTTGCTTTAGAGAAGTTTTTCACTGTGGTTTTCTGGGCAGGGGCTGGGGTCGGGATGTAAATATTTAGTGAGATTAGTTTATGGTCTGATCTTACCAGTGAGGGATACACTTCTGGTCTGGAGCATAGAGTCCCCATGTTGGTGATGATCAGGTCCAGTATGTTTTCCCCTCTTGTGGGAGTGGTAACAAGTTGTTCCATAGCATTTGAGTTTATAAATTCTAGGAACCTTTCGGCTAGGGTGTTGGAGCTAGAGTAATGCTCCCAGTCTATGTTTGGGTAGTTGAAGTCACCCAATATGATGGTGTTTGGAGAGACCTTCATATTTTCCAGTGTTCTCAGGAAGGTCGAGTGGGGTTCCTGGGTTTGGGATGGTGGTCTGTAGCAGGCTATAAACTGGAAGGCAGTTTTACCCACTGTTAGTTGCACATGGATATCTCTGATGCTTCGTGCTGTGCCACCAACCTGGAGGTGTGGGTATCTTTGACGAATATTGATACTCCCCCTCCTTTTGTGGTTCGGTCCAAGTTTTGGGGCCGAAAAACATGGCATGAGGTATAACCTGGTAGTGCTGGGGTGCTCTCAGGAGCCTTGAACAAGGTTTCTGTTACTGCACAGATATCAATGTTCTCCATGCTAAGGAGAGTTTCGAGTGCGTGCATCTTGAGGTTTAGACTTCTGGCATTGAGTAGCATTACTCTTAGTTTCTTATCCCTTGTGATACGTATGGAGGTGGGTTTGTCTTTTGAGCCTTGCCTAAAAAAGGCACTATGGGGGTGGCAAGAGCCTTTGTCAATATCTGAAAGCCCAGGGGTGACAGGTGTCCCTAGCGAAGCATCGTGGCTTGTCGAGCATGTCATCCCAGGCTGACAGGCATTGGATCCCCTTTGAATGACACCAATACTTAAGCCAATTGTTGGAACTGATCATCTTGTCTTCCTATTGTGGCATCATTCTTGGTGAGGGTAAGATGCTACTCAAGGTCAGGATCATACCGGCCTGGGCTACATGCTCAGAGAGCTCCTCTATGTCTCTTTTCATGTAGTCCAGGGAGGTACATCTCAGGTCATTCACACCAGCATGGACAATGACCGAGTCATATTTGTACTTGCCTTGGAATGACCTGAGTGCTTGTGTTATGTGGTGGATCCTAGCGCCCGACAGGCAGCTCACCATGACCTTCTCCTTGTTCAGCCTGGTGAGTGGGACGTCAGTGTGCCTGACGATAGAGTCATCTATTACAAGCATATCAGGTGTGTTGTTTAGCCTTAAGAGCTGTGACTGTTCGGCACACTGGCTTTGTGAGGGAATTCCTCTAGGGTGGCTTGTTTTTTGAGTTTGTTCTATACTTGTTACTAGTAGTGACAGTTGTCTCTCTGCAACTATTAACATGATTGCCAGGGTTTCTGTAAACAATTCCACATAGACACTTGTGTTCTCAGAGTTTGAGGGGGACTTGAAATTATGGCAAGGTATCACTTAATAGCTGGAAGTTTGCCTAAGAATAGCCCCTAAAAGTTCCAGGCATAGCTGGGATCCCAGGTTTATTTTTATTTTAAAGGATACAGTTTCATGGTCTGACCTTACCATAACAGAGCATTGCACTAGGGGGTGCAGCATTCTCCTATATTAGTGAGAACCATATTCAAGATGTTTATGTTCCTAGTAGATGTATAGGCTAGCTGGTCCAGAGTGTTTGTGTTTTCAAAGTCCAGGAATCTCTGGGTCTGCAAATCTGGGATGGTGTAGGATTTCCAGTTTATGGTAGGGTAGTTAAAGTTGCCCATGAATATAGTTTTCAGTTGAATATTAAATGTATCCAGTACCTTTAAATATGTGTTATAAGTTTCCTGGGTCATAGAGGGGTACCTTTATTTTGCATGGATATTTTATGGGACTTTGCCTATGATAACTTGAACATGAAAAGCTCAAGCATGTTATGTTGTTTGATCAGCCTTACTCACTTGGAGTAGCTGAACTAAAGGCATTACAGCCCTGAACTGGCGTTCTCAATGGCTTTAAACCATGTCTCTCTCCAGTAAGAGGAGAGCATGCAGGGGTGAACTTTCTAATTTAGGATCCTGGCATTGAGCAGTAACATGCTTAGATTTTTCTTGCATTGTTTTTGCTATGTCAGAAGGCTTGTCAGGTTGTCATTGCCTAAAAAAGGCACTGTGGGGAGGACAGTGCTTTAGTCAATATTTGAAGGCCTAGAGGTGGCATGTGCCGACCACCCTGGAAAAGCAGCATGGTCCGTTTACCATATCCTCCCATGATGACAAATATAGTTTGTTTGTTTGTGTCTTTCGGCTTTTCCTGGTTAGGGGTCGCCACAGTGGAACTCCGCTAATGATTGCTAGTGGATTTTTACGTACCAGGTTACCAGCCCTGATGCACAACCTTCAATGAAGGCACGCCCCATTCATGTATGCCTCAACACAGAAGACGCTCTAGCTGAGAATCAAACGGGACAACATCTTGCTATGAGGCGACAATGCTACCGCAGCACCACCACCGCGGTATGCTGACAAATATAGTACCCCCTGCAAATGGCACCAAAAATTAAGCCATTTATTAAAGTTAATTATCTTCTATTCATATTGTGGCATCATCCTTGGAGAAGATGCTAGGCTCATACTGGCCTGGAACGCATAGTCCGAGAGCTCCCTCATGCCTTCCATTATATACTCTAGGGAGGTATTTCTCAAGTCATTTGTACCCACTTGGACTAACTGAGTCATAGTGGTACTTTTGGCTCAATGACCAGAGTACGAGTGGTCTAGTGGATCCTTGCTCCTGATAGGGGATAACTTTCTCCTTCTCAGCCTACTGAGTGGGACATCTGTGTATCTCAGACTGGAGTCTCCTATGACCTAGATATTGGGTTGTGTGGTGGCTTGCCTTATGGGCTTAAGAAGATGAGGCCTTTTGAGATGTGGATATATGTGTTGCTGTGGTTGCTGTTTTGGTAGAGTGCTTTTGGGGTTGATGACAATATTTTTTGCAGGTGCAATATTTGGGATGCCTTTGGAATTTAGGAAGACTACATTTAACGACCTCAGCATGTGTGGGACTATGGGTCTTGTCCATACTGTGTGTTGTGGTATAATGTGTGCATTACTGATAACCTGATTGGTATTGTGAATGCTTGTATGTGAGAACCTTGCCTCCAGTCATGCTGTGTAAGTACATCACTCAAATAACTTATCAGTTTATTTAAAAATTAGTTAATTGTCAGTAAATAAGAGACAACCGCTACAGGACTAGCCACTCGACAGTTTAAAACCTGGCTTTAGGTGATTCAGCCATGTTGGCTGATGTCGTCAAAATGGGCATGGATAGTTACTGGTGGTAATTAAGTTCACGACCCAGCCTACTCTAACCTACACCAGGTACCCAAGCTAATGGTGGAAGGGGTATGTGTACCACTATTGTCCAGTGTGTGGCTGCCATAAAGCTCAGCAGTCCTGGGTCAGTAAACTACTGTCCAACTGGTGTCAAGTTTAGGTTACCTGGGATAGCTTTACTGAGTGAAAGTTGGACGTAAAACCAATGAACACGCCAAACATGAATTAAGAGTTACTACCCTCAGTTTAGGTTCAGTGACAGGATGCAACTTGGAAGCGGATGACATGATGATAAGGAGGAGGCTGGACATCCAATGTATCCAGAAGATACATACAGGTAGTGCTGCAAAGCAACTTGGCTTGGGATCCAGAGTCTACTACTCAGGAGGAGGCGAGACTAGAAATGGGGTAGGAAATGTGGTGAAGGACAGGCTTTAGAATACAGTGAGGAATGTCAGCAGAATTAGTGATAGACTCATGGCAGTCAGACTCCAATTTAAGGATAGGGTACTATTCATAATGTAAGCATATGCCCCACAACAGGAAAAGAGTAAATTCAGACAGCAGTTGCAGGACCTACTAGATAAAGCAAGGCAAAATGAACTGGTATTGATAATGGGTGACCTGAATGCACATATTGGTACAGAAAGAACAGGATATCAGCACTGCCTGGGTCCACATGGGTGGGGTAACAGAAAGAAAGAAGAAGCTATTCTAGTCTTCTTTCTGACAAATCACTTGATGGTAGCCAAAAAATGGTTCAGCAAGACAGACAGTCACAAGATCACATACAAAGTGGCCAACATGCAACTTAGGTAGACTTCTTCTTGGCACTGCAGTAGAATCAGTGAGTGCAAAGTCATCACCAGTGAAACAGTCAGTCCACAGCATAAACCACTGTTTGCTACAATCAGCTGCAAGCAGTGCTCAGAGAAGGCTCTAAGGTTAACAGAGACTAGGCTGAAGACCTGGAAGTTGACTGGAGAGAAAGCACAGCAGTTCAAGGAATTACTCAGGGCTCTTGCACCTCAGGAAGAAGAGGAAATAGGTGGAGTTGAAGAATGGTAGCAAGACAGGATGTGTGGTGACTACAGAACAGATATATGGCCTAGCCAGATATGGAGGCTAGGTACATAAGAAAATCTGGTGGTGAAATGCAGAAGTCCAGGAAGTCATCAAAAGAAAGAAGGAGTGCAGAAAAAAGTAGGAGGGGAAAAGATGGATCAGGCTAGGAAGGAATACTGGTTGGCTGACAAAGAAGCTAAGAGAATAATTGGAATAACAAAGTAACAAAGAACAAGGCATCAGAGGCACTATGCCAGCCTCAGGAAAACGAGTCAGTAAATGGCACATAGAAACTCTACCAGGTTGCAATTTGAAGACAGAAAGATAAAGAAGATAGACACTCTTCATAAGTGATGCCATCGATAACCTGCTCACCAGCCCACAGGACATCAATGGCAGATGTAAGGAGTACTTCCAACAGCTTCTGAATAAAAGAAACCCCCCCCAGAAGCTGTATTGCCCCAGACACAGCCTACAATGAAAGAAGAGGAGGAGCCCACCCTAGAAGAAATAAGAACTGCAGTGAGGGAAATTAAATCAGGGAGAGCAGCAGACTCAGATGAGGTCAAAGATGATATAATAAAGATATTGGGAGTAATGAGTTGAAATGGCTCCTGAGGGTACTCAAAGCAGCATGGAATGAAAAGCATATCCCAGCTGACTGAAGAATAAGTATACTAGTGCCAGTACACAAGAACAAAGGGGACATTCATGACTGTGAACAGTACAGAGGTATCAAACTCCTGTCACACTGCATGAAATTCCTGGAGAGGGTGACTGATACACAAATATGTAGAGTAGTAGAAAGTAAGATGGGAAGTGAGCAATTTGGATTCAGCTCAAGATACAGCACAACTGACCCAATGTTTTCAGTGAAGCAGATGGTTGAGAAGATGCTAGAGATGACATTGGGTAAGACGATGATTCAGGTCATAGCCTGCTATAGGTCCCCAACCATGTCCCAAGACTCTCACTCCACATTCCTAAGCACCTTGGAAGCTATTAGGGTCCATTCCAACACTCTCATACTAGGTATCTTCAACTACCCATCCATCAACTGGGAAAATTTCTTATGCACCAATACACTGGCCCAACACTTCCTGGAATTCATCAATTCCAATGCCCTGGGCCAGCTCATTCTTACTCCCACTAGAGGAAGCAACATCCTTGATCTGGTTATTACAAACATGGGCAACTATTGCTCTACACCAATAGTCAATTCCTCCTTGGTTAGATATGACCACAAACTAATTACCATGGAAATCCACATCCCACCCACACCCCCCGCAAAGTCATGAAAAACTTCTTCAAAACTGACTTTGGGCTTCTAAAAACAGAGGTAGCTAACTTCACGGCACCCATGTCAATGGAAAATAGATGAATGACAGCTGAATAATACACCAATGCACTGTACGGACATGTACATAAATGCATGGAACTAGCCATACCCAACAGAACCAAGATGCTCTCCTGCATAAAAAAGAAGCCAATCTGGTGCTCCCCTGCCATTAATAAACTCTACAACAGAAGGAAGAAATTGTGGCAGAAAAGGTGAAGTCCCAAGACTGGAAAAAACTCTCTTATTAGCCTCAACAAAAAGTTGAGATCCCTCATCAAAACCTCTAAAGCTAGCTATGAAGGCAGAATTGTGGCAGATACTAAAAATAACCACAAAGCCTTCTATAGTTATATCAAGAATCTCCACGGCAATACCAAGGTTTGCTCTAAGTTACTGCACAAAGGTACCTCCTATACTGACCCAACATATATTGCCAACATACTGGCTGACAGATTCAGTGCCAACTTTACCCCCCCCAAAGGACCAATCACAATACCGGAGGAATGCCAGGCACCCAGCATTACTGCAGCACAGGTTAAAGCTGCATTGTCCAAGGCCAAGAATACAGCTTCCATGGAACATGACAATATCCCTGTATGCGTTCTACATGAACTACAAAGTGAACTGGCATCACATCTGTGTGTCCTGTTCAATTACAGCCTCATCTCAGACTTTGTCCCTAGCGAATGGTGCACTGCTACAGTCATCCCTCTCCAATAAAGGGGGAGTGTCAACAGATGGAGTGCATCATCATGGACCTAATTAACAAGGATATAGGGAATCTCCAAACTCTCAATCCCACGCAATTTGGTTTTATGAAAGGTAGATCATGCCTGCTCAACCTGGTTGACTTCTTTGATTCAGTCACAGAGGTGTGGATGAGGGCAAGGCAGTTCATACAGCCTACCTCGATCTGGTCAAGGCCTTTGATACCATTCCCCACTCAGGAATTATTGATAAACTCACCAAACTAGGCATAAACCCCTGTATCACTAGGTGGGTTGCAAATCAGCTCACAGATAGAACCAATAGTGTGAAAGTAGCAGACTCCAAGTCAGACTGTCGACTAGTCATGAGTGGAGTTCCACAGGGATTGGTCCTGGGTCCTGTCCTGTTTGGCATCTACCTCTCAGAAGTCCAGGCAAACATGGAAGGACTCTGACTGACCAAGTTCACAGATGACTGCAAGATGGGAGCCATTATTAACTCCCCAAGTGATGTAGACATCCTACAGAAAGGCCTCACTGAGACCAATGACTGGTGTCAAAACCATGGCCTTAAACTTAATGCCAAAAAATGTGTCTTCATCCCCTTTGGGAAAAACTCAGTAATTACTACATTGATGGGAGCCCACTGAACACTGAAGGCGTTATAAGAGATCTGGGGACACAGGTTGACAGCAACCTCTCCTTCGATCAGCACATTCCCACTGTGGTCAAAAAGTCCTTCTATGTGGCACATCTCATTACCAAGGGTTTTGCATCCAGGAAGAAAGAGGTCATCATCTCTTTCTACTCTTCCCTCATTAGGCCAATCATCACTAGACACATGCAACAGCTGGAAAGGCCACAAAAGTACCTCATGAAGAGGATCCTAGGCCAAAACACATGTCCTACACAGACAGACTCAAACAACTCTATCTATTCTCTGTCCCATATCATCTACTAGGAGGCAATCTCTGCTTGACTTACAAAGCCATGTCTGACCCAACTCTGTTAGAAATGCTACATCTAAAGAAATTCCAATCCCTCCACACCACACTCACCAGAGTCCTCAACCTCATTACCATAATCAACAGAACATGCTGGAGGGACAGGTTCATAACGCAGAGACTGCTTATGTGCTGGAATAGACTTCCCATACATGTCAAACAGAGCACCTCACTGGCCCTCTTCAAGAGAAATCTTGATGAGTGGATGGGAAATAGAAAGTTCACTCCGGGGATCACTGCAGTGGCTCTACTTGATAGAGACACTGGGATCTAACTTTGGGTGGCACGATGCCAGGGCACTTCTATGGGCTAGGCTTGTAAAGGCTCCAGGGCCATTAGCCTAGTACACACCTATGAACCTATGAGGAAAGAGTCCATTTGGGCATTCCTAGACTTGAAGAAAGTGCATGAGTAGGTCCAAAGAAAGCTGATTTGGGAAGTGAGCAATGATTTGAGGTCCCAGAAAATTGGTAGAATTTTATAGGCTATATACAAGGACCCAATAACTCATGTTCGAACACTGTTTAGACTCACAGAGGGGATTCTTACTGGGAGTAAGCATGCACCAGAGTTCACCTCTGAACTCACTGCTGTTCATACTGCTTAGGGACTATGTTAACATACAGGTCAGATGGGACAACTTAACAATGTTACTGTGTGCAGACCAGACAATGTTTCATTACAGGCAGACTCACTCTGAGCAAGAACTTCAAAAGAAAGAGGAATGGAATGCAAAACTGAAAGCACATAAGTTCATAGGTTCATAGGTACGTACTAGGCTATCGGCCCAAGGGTCTACGTAAGCCTAGCCAACATGGTTCCCTGGCTTACACCACCCAAGAAAGTTATTTTCCTGTGCCACTGTCGAGCAGAGACACAGAAGTGATCCCCGGGGTGTATTTCCTATTTCCCATCCACTCATCAAGATTTTTCTTGAAGAGTGCTAATGAAGAACTTTGCTTGACATAGATGGGTAGTATGGGAAGTCTCCGGGACAGGAATCTATCCCTCCAGCATGTCCTGTTTATTGTGGTGACAAGGTTTAGGTCCCTAGAGGGATTGGGATTTCTTTAGATGTAGCATGTCCAGCAGCTCTGGGTTTGACATAGCTTTATATGTTAGGCAGAGATCACCTTGGAGTAGGCAATATGCTATGGAGTAAAGCTGGATCTTTTAGGCGGTCAGAGTAGGGCATTTGTTTGAGACTAGTAATCCTCTTTGTAAGGTACTTCTGTGGCCTTTCCAGCTGCTGCAGATGTCTTGTGAGGTACATTCCAAAAGTGGTGTTTTACTCTATAATGGGTCTAATGAGTGTCGAATAGAGGGGAACAATGACCTCTTTTTTCCTGGATGAGAACCCTTTTATGATGAGGTGTGCCACGTAGCAGAACTTCCTGACTACTGTGGTGATGTGACTATCAAAGGAGAGACTACTGTCCACCTGGGTCCCAAGGTCTCTTATCACACATTCAGTGTTAAGTAGATTGCTGCCTATGTGGTAGTTCAAGGGTACAGAGTTTTTACCAAAGGGGATGACACTGCACTTTTTGACATTGAGCTTGAGGCCATGGCTCTGACACCAGGCATCTGTCTCAGTGAGGCCCTTGTGTAGGATATCCACATCATTTGGGGACTTGACTATGGCTCCTAGTTTGCAGTCATCTGCGAACTTTATTAGCCAGAGGCCTTCTGTGTCACCCTGTACTTCAGAGAAGTAGATACCAAACAGGAGAGGTCCCAGGATGGAACCCTGTGATACTCCACTTGTCACTGCTTTGACGTCAGATTTGGAGTCTACAACTTTTACAGTGTGGGTTCTGTCAGTGAGCCAGTTGGCAACCCATCTTGTGATGTAAGGATTTATACCTAGTTTAGTGGGTTTAGCTATAATTCCAGAATGGGGGATGGTGTCGAAAGCCTTGGTGAGGTCAGGATAGACTGTGTGAACCACCTTACCCTCATCTACGGCTCTGGTGACTGCCTCAAAGAAGTCGATCATGTTCAGGAGGCATGATCTGCCTTTCACAAACCCGAACTGGGTGGGATCCATAGTTTGGAGGTTACCAATGTCTTTGTTTACGAGTTCCATGATGACACGTTCCATGGCCTTGCATACCAGGCTCGTCAGGCTAATAGGTCGATAGTTGCCAGGATCAGTGGTGGCTACACCTTTGTGGAGTGAGATAACTGTTGCAGTGCACCATTCAGTGGGCACAAAGCCTGATGCGAGGCTATTATTGAACATGGTGCTTAAGTGGGGAGCCAGTTTGTTCTGAAGTTGTGTAAAACGCAGCCTGGGATGTTGTCCAGTCCCATGGATGCTGTGTTTTTGGCTTTAGAGAGTGCAGCTTTTACCTGCGTAGTTGTGATTACAGGGACTCTGCATTCTTCCTGTATAGATTTGGGCCCTTTAGGGGGTGGGGGTAAAGTTAGCACTGAACCTATCTGCCAGGATGTTGGCAATATCAGTTGGTTCTGTAATTTTCATGCCTTTGTGCTGTAACTCAGAGCAGATCTGAGTGTTGCCATCGAGATTCTTGACATAGCTATAGAATGCTTTGTGGTTATCCTTAGAATTAGTGGCGAGTTTGTTTTCGTAGCTAGCTTTGGAGGATCTTATAAGGGATCTCAGCTTCTTACTGAGGCTGACCAGGGAGCTCCTCCACTCATGGGATTTTACTCTCTTTTGCAACAATTTCTTCCTTCTGTTGTACAGTTTGTTTATGGCAGGGGACCATCAGATTGGCTTCCTTTTTTTGGAGGATAGCGTCTTGGTTCTGTATGGGATAGCATGATCCATGCACTCATGTAAGTGCTTATAGAGTGCATTTGTGTAGGATTCAGCAGTTGTAACTGCATTGTCCATCTGCATGGGTATCATGAAGTTCACTACTTCTGTCTTAAGAAGCATGAAGTTGGCTTTGGAGAAATGTTTTACCATGGTTTCCTTAATGGGGGTGGATATCAAGAGTGATTAGCTTATGGTCGGATCGGACCAACAAGGAGTTGACTTCAGGTGTGGAACACCGGTCACTCATGTTGGTAATGACTAGGTCTAGGATATTGTAGACCCCGGTGGGGGTGTGGATAAGTTGATCCAGGGCATTGGAGTTTATGAATTCCAGAAAGCATTCAGCTAAGGAGTTGGTACATGAGTAGTTTTCCCAGTTAATGGTGGGGTAGTTGAATTTGCCCATTATTAGGGTGTTTGGTTGAACCCTAATGTTTTCCAGTACATCAAGAAAAGAGGAGTGGGAATCCTGGGGAATGGTGGGGGATCTGTAGCAAGCTACAATTTGGATTGCAGTTTTGCCCAAAGTTAGTTGCACTTGGATAACCTCGGATGCATTATGCTGAGCAACTAGCCTGGAGGTGTGAATATCTTTAATGAATATGGACACACCTCCATCTTTGGTGTTTCGGTCCAGGTTACATGGCTGAAAAGTGTGGTATGAGTTATAGCCTGGTAGTGCAGGGGTGCTCTCTGGAGCCTTGAACCAGGTCTCAGTCACTGCACAGATATCGATGTACTTCATTTTAAGGAGTGCCTCGAGTGAATGCATTTTGAGATTTAGACTTCTAGCACTGTAGCATTACTCTCAGTTTTTGCTTGCCTGTTCCAGTTACGGTGGTGAATTTGTTATTTGAACCATGCCTAAAAAAGGCACTATAGGGGCCTTAGCCAGTATCTGGAATCCCAGTGGCGACAGGTGCAGGCCATCTGTAGGAAAGCATCGTGGTCTGTTGACCATGTCATCCTGAGCAGACAGATACTGGATCCCCTTAGAATGACACCAGAAGCTTAGCCAATTGTTGAAGTTAATCATTTTGTCCTTGTACTGCGGTATCATTTGGGGCGATGGCAGAATGCTACTCAGGGCTAGGGTCATACCTGCCTGGGCTACAAGATTGGAGAGCTCTTCCATGTCTTTTTTCATATAGTCCAGGGAGGTACATCTCAGGTCATTCACATCAACATGGACAATGACAGAGTCATGTTTGTACTTGTTGTGGAGTGACCTGAGTGCATGGGTTATGTGGTGGATCCTGGCAGCTGACAGTAGCCTTCTCCTTGTTTAGCCTGGTGAGTGGGACATCAGTGTGCCTGACTATAGAGTCACCTATGACTAGTGTGTTGGGTACGTTGCTTTACCTTATTGACTGTGGTTGAGTGGCACACTGAATCTGTGGGCTATGTGTCATTTGGGTTTTGTTGGGGGATGGAGGTTGCTTGTGTTTCTGCTTTGGAGGTCTCTGTTGCTTAGACATATTATTATTGAGAGCCTCTGCGAATGTTTTTGTGTTACTATGTGTGGATTTTGGTGGTGCAGATTTAGTGAGACTATGTGATGAGTGTGGTGTGGTGCAAATGTTTACCTTCTCCTCATGACTGTCAAGTTCAGTCTTGGTTGGAGAGACCTCTACCTCCAGTTTGGCTAGATAAGTGCATCTCTCACAGGTTGTAGTGCTTGGTGGTAGGACATGGGTTGAAAATAAACACAGATAAGACAGCTGCAATGACAGCAAATGGGGGAAATCAGAAAAAATTAGAGAACTGAGATAGAAGGGAAAGTTGTGGAACAGGTTAACAGCTTCAAGTATCTGGGAGGGGTGCTTGAGGAGAAGGGAAATCTGAATGAGGAGGTCAAAGCTAGAATTAGAGGGCTGCAGCCAATTGATACAGAGTGTCTGGGGTAATCTATGACAGTAGAATGTGAAAGAAGTTAAACAGTAAGGTGTACAAAAAAGTGGTGAGACATGTACCACTGTATGCTACAGAAACCTGGGCAGTAAAGGTAGAATAGTTGAAAAAGCTAGGGGCCATGGAGGTGAAGTGCCTGACATGGGTGGTAGAATGCACCCTGAGGGACAGACAAAGAAATGAGAACATCAGAGCGGAAGCTAAAGTAGCTCCAATTATAGACAAGGTCAAAGAGAACAGATGACTGTGGTTCAGGCACATGTGCAGAAAAGCAGAAGGCAATCTGGTGAAGATGATTTGGGATAGACAGGAAGAAGGCAAGAGGAAATGAGGGTGGCCAGCAGAAAGATGGATGGAGTGTGTACGAGAAGACCTGCACCAGTCAGGCTTGAGTGTTGAAGAAGGTAGGAGAATGACAGTAAATAGACAGAGATGGCAACAGTTGATATGACACCCTGACCCCATGTAGAAAATGTAGAAAAAAGGGGGATGATGATGATGATGATGATGATGATGATGAATTGCTATATTGTCTCAGGATGCTTATATTCACCAACTTGGCTGTAGAAAGAAATAATAAGAGAGTTCATATCCGTGCTTAGAAACCTTTTGTCATGATCTGTAAGGTTAGGGTAAGAGTAACATTTATAGTCAGGCGTGTGTCATACTAACCTCACGCGGCACATCTTGTCAATGAGTAAACTAACTGCTGTTTGCGCAGCTGAGTACAGAAGAAATTTTAAGGGTAGTTTTAAAAGGGAAATGCCAGTTCTAAGTACCTGCATCTGTACAGGGCAAAGTAAACTGCTGCTGTGTGACACTGCTCATTTCACAAACACACAAGCTTTATCAAGGTAGAGAAAACTGACTAAACAAAATAAATATCCCACTGGTCAGTGAAAAAAATCACACTTGAAGCTTTCATGAGTGATTCCCAGCTCAGAACAGTTCAGGTTACCCTTTGCTGAGACTAGTGTGCAGTCCTAAGCTTTCTTACTGTAAACCACACAAGAAATACCCCAAACTGGACCCTAACAAAAACAAACTGAACAGGAAGCACACACTTTTTGAACTATTACAATGCAGAGAAACCAGCAGCAAGGTCAGTGCAAAGCAATGGCACTTTACAATGATAAACTCTATAAAAATGTAATAAATAACTCAAAATGCAGCAGCAGAAATTTTAAATAACCTGTAAAAGTGCAAAAAAAGTTGATCTATGAAATATTTACTTGTGCTAAGATGAAGCCAAATACTTAGGAATTGGTGGAATGGATGCCAAGTGTTTGTGATCTCTTTGGAAATGAGCCAAGAGCCCTGCAAGTGCAACAGCTTTATAGAGACAGAGAAAACTGACTAAACAGATTAATTATACAACCCCCCCCCATTAATATTCAAAAACGTGCACGCTGATTGGTTGGTCGCCCGGACTTTTTCTATTACTATAACTCTTTTTTTCTCACTGTTTCGCTATGTTAAAGGAGTTTAACATAGAGAGACAGCTTTAAAAAAGCAACGGAGAATCTCCGTTGCTTTTTTTTAAAGCTGTCTTGCTATGTTAAACTCCTTTAACATAACGACAGTTTGTAAAAGCAACGGAGATCTTGCTTTCTCCGTTGCTTTTTTCCAAACTTTCTCGCTATGTTAAATGGGTTTAACATACGAGACAGCTTTAAAAAGCAACGGAGATTCTCCGTTGCTTTTTAAACTGTCTCGCTATGTTAAACCCATTTAACATAGCTTAAACAGTTTGTAAAAGCAACGGAGAGCTTGCTTTCTCCATTGTTTTTGCCCCCAGTTCTGATGTACTGAGTAACCATACGCATGCGCAGCACATCAGAACTGCCATAGAATACCAGACAGCTGCGGAATGGCAGCAAGGAGGCATTATACAATGCCATTATTTAAGAAAAGTAATTTTTTTCTTAAATAATGTCATTGTATAATAGCAATAACCCACTTCTGGGTGTGGGTAATGCTGGATTTACCCATGATTGGCTTTGTTTGGCCACTCGGGCTTCGCCCTCGTGACCAAACCATGCCAACCGTGGGTAAATCCAGCATTACCCACACCCAGGCATGGGTTATTGCTATAATAGCCCTCTGTCCAATGAAGGAATCATGCTAGAAGCCTGTATGTGATTTTTCAGCTCAGAACAGACTAAGCTACCCTCTAAAGCTACCAGAGTACAATCTCAAGCCCTCTTAACTTTTTCACACCTAACCTGAATGGAATTTCACACCTTCTGACACCTGACGATTTCCTGCTTAGATGCCTTTCACCCAAGTAAAATTCTGAGATGCAGTTTTCGACTTACCTGCAAACAAATGTATATATCTTAAAAATATAAAAGTTGCAAAAAAGTCCAAAAATTGAAAGTTATTCAGCAGACACTCCTTTACAATGATGATAATATCTCAGACAGTCATGACTGTAATTTTATATCGAGAAAGTAATTTGATAATATGCACGTTTTATTATTATAATTATCCAAACAACTATTAATATCTCTGTAATCTTGGTAAATATACCCTATCAGTGTGACTTATGTTTGAGCAGATGTGATCTTCAATTTGCTACAAAGCAGTTTTGTAGATGACACTCCATTTTTTGAGATATTTGTATCGTTATGTTTTATATGCATATTTGCATATTTAATGGACAAATAAATGTAAATATCTGCAAAGCAGTGCTAGTTGCCAACTAGAGCATTTTGAATGCTTTCATCTGATACAATGGAGTACTATACAAACACCTTCTGGTGTAAATTATTAGTATGATTATTAACAGATTACATATTATATCAGGACAATAATTAACTTTTTTTTTTACAGTACCAAGTACCCCATTTATCTGAGGACAACTTACAAGCTCCTAATTGATTGGGAATGTGAAATTATATTCTACAATACATATAGGTGGACTCTGTTTTAAATATTTAGAGAAATATGATATTTATGCAAATTGTTTGTGTCTTTCGGCTTTTCTTGGAAAGGGGTCGCCACAGTGGAACTCCGGTCCGCTAATGTCTGGTAGTGGATTTTTACGTACTGGGTTACCAGCCCTGACGCACAACCTTCAATAAAGGCATGCCCCATTCACGTATGCCTCCACACAGAAGATGCTCTAGCTGAGAATCGAACGGGACAACATCATGCTGTGAGGCGACAACGCTACCGCAGCACCACCACCACAGTATGATATTTATGCAACTATACATATATTAATAAAAGACTATAAATATCTTATAGATAATATATAGAGTATATTGGTAACAGGCAGATAATAGGTATCAGTGATAGCTTTTGTAGCTTTATACCATTCTTTCAAGTTTTCATTTGACTCCATAGACTATTATACAAAAGCTTCCTGGTTTAGATTATTACCATATTTATTAATATACGAAATGTTCATAATATTTCTGGAAAATAACCTACATTGCCTATGGTCCCAATTACCACACCTGTCTGGGTAGATATTCCTTAACTCTAAGGTGACTGGGAAAATGAAATACTGCTCCACAATGAATCCCAGTTGACAAAGTCCAGTATGTTTGCAAAAAATATGATATTTATGATATTTATTCATCTCTGCACATTTATTAACAAACAAGTATAAATATCGACAAATTAGTAATTGGTATGAGAGCAGGTATCAGTGAACATTTTTGTAGCATTAAATAAGCTTTCATTTGATAACAGAAATTACTATATATGCTCAACCTGGATTGGGTTATTAAAAGAAATACTAATAAGGAGCAAAATCTTAATTTATCTTAAAAAAGAAATCACACTTTCCTACTTACTTACTGTCCTGTTGGTGTCAGCAGACATTCCTGACCTGTGTGTCATTTGAAATGCTGCTCCATCGTGCTACTGGGTGGACCTTGCCTGAGATACTTACATAAACTGTGGAAATATGCATAAATATTTGTTGAGAAAAAAGCATAAGTATCAGTAACATGCTGGTAGTTAAACAGCAGGTGTCAGTACAAAGTTTCCGTATCTTTTACTTGATACCATGAAGTACCATATAAACTCCTTGTATGGCAAAGCAGGAATACAGCTATTAATATTACACACATTCATAATTCTGAATTAAAACAAATTACTATTCTTATTTAATGACAATGTAATATGTACCTCAAGACACTTAATGACTATGTAGTTTCTGTCTCAAGACGTTTATAAACATTTGTGCTGACTGGGGTCTATGAAATGCTGTTTCACAGTGCTTCCAAGTGGACACTGCCTAAAATATTAATATAAATGTAATATTTCTTTATATTGTATTATTATATACATATATGCAAATAGGTAATAGTCAAACAACAATTATCAGTGCAGTTTTTCAGCATTATGTACCCTTTCATTCAATAACATGAAGTAGTTTCTCTTAACTTTTTCTGGTTCAGGATTAAGCAATCAAATCTCCTGAGGCAATACCACTGCATAGTGCCATTAATTACTAACTGTAATCTTCGGTGATCGGGTAGAAAAAAACACAAGCTTCATAAGGACATTCACCATCAGGACCATTCTTCAAAACCAGGGACAGTTGAGAGAATTCCCCCCTTACAGTCAGTACTTCTTGTGTCTTTGAGGAGTTATGAAAAATAAAAAAAAAAATTCGTTATAAAACCACAATATTGTCTTTTAGCAACAGGATCAGCCAGATAACCAAGAATATGTGTCTAATCCAGTGGGGCAACAAATTTGGCAGGCACTGTGCATACAAAAGCATTGCATCTAGCAACCTTGATTTGTATTTTTAGAGAATTCACAAATATTTTATTATTTTGCTTTTTGGGAAAATGCATAAATGCACTGGAGGTGCTGAATGAAGGACAATAAAAAAGTACTTGGTGCTGTACGTGTTGTGCTGTGAACTGCAGAAGTAGCACTATAGGTTAATGTGAAACTACACAAGAAATAGCTACTAACAGAGCAAGCAACAAACTAGTCAGGAAACACACACTTTCTAAACTACTACAGTGCAGAGAAACTAGTGGTAAGGTCAGTGTAAAGCAACCGCACTTTACAATGCTCAAGTGCAGAAAAAAATGCAATAAACATTTCAAAAACAGAGCAGGAATAATATTACATAACTTATAAAAGTGTACATTTTGATTTAAAGTAATTATCTGTTCAAGGACTGCACTAGATTCAAGCCAAGCACTCAGGAATCTGTGGCATGGATGTCACACGTTTGGAAGCTATGTTGAAAATATACAAGTACACAGACAGGATTTCACATTGCAACTTACAATCATGTTGCGATGACCATTTCAGTCACTGATGCAAACTCCAACTGAAAGGCATCCAAGAGGGAGTTTCTACAAGCTTCCTACCACTCTTTTATGCCCTGAATTGTGAATTGTGAAAGGGGTTGGGGTGGATTAAGTACATTACATCATTGTAAATCACCCCAACACCCAGTATTTTAAGTACACTACTTCTGATATTATTGCACCTCAAGGAAAGGGGAAAATAAGAGACACCTTTTTAGAGATCCTGGCACTTGTAATTTCAGGAGTTGGAACTACTATGGACACCACTTGTGAGTATTCTCACAAAAATGAGGAATTCCATGAGGGCCAGCTTCTTGGAAGGAAAGAAATTGTCTTGCAAAGGAAATTTCTTTCCAGAGCTTGTTGTATGTGTAAGTCTGAGAAGCTCCTTCATCATCAATGAGTTTCTATGTCCGAAAGGCTAATTTCCATTGACAGAGTCCAGTCTGTCTCAATCCATCTTTCTGTTTCACCTGATTTGGATCAAACCTGATCCCACCCTACATTTTAGGTTTATAGGTTCATAGGTAAGTACTAGGCAATCTGCCCGAGGGCATCTATAAGCATAGCCAGAATGTGTTGGCTTTCGCCACCCCCTTAGATTAGTTCCCTGTGCCTCTGTCCAGCAGAGCCATTAGTTCCCTGTGCCTCTGTCCAGCAGACCCACTGCAGTGATCCACGGGGTACATTTTCTGTTTCCCATCCACTCGTCAAGGTTTCTCTTGAAGAGTGTTAGTGAGGGGCTCTGCCTAATGTAGATTGGAATCCTGTTTCAAGGCATGGGGAGTCTCTGGGCCAGGAATCTATCCCTCCAGCATGTCCTATTTATTGTTGTGGTGATGTTTAGATCCCTAGAGCGTGTGGCTCTCGTGGATTTGTTTTTTTTAGGTGGAGCATGTCCATCAATTCTGGGTTGGACATGGCCTTGTATGTCAGGCAGAGATCACCTCTGAGTAAGCGGTATGCAACCAAGTACAGCTGGAGTTTCTTCAGTCGGGCTGCATAGGGCATCTGTTTGAGGCCAGTAATCCTCTTGGTGAGGTACTTCTGTGGTCTTTCCAGCTGTTGCAGGTGTCTTGTAAGGTACATCCCAAATGGAGCGTTGTACTCTATGATGGGTCTGATGAGTGATGAGTAGAGGGGCACAATAACCTCTTTTGTTCTAGATGCAAACACATTTGTGATTAGGTGGGTTACATAGAAGGATTTTCTAACCACCTTGGCAATATGATTATCAAAGGAGAGATTACTATCTGCTTGGGTCCCCAGATCCCTTATTACATTTTCTGTATTTAGGGACTACCATGTATTTGGTAGTTCATGGGTACTTTGTTTTTCTAAAGGGGATGACTATGCACTTTTTGGCATTTAGCTTGAGGCCATGATTTTGACACCAGGTATCTGTCACAGTGAGACCCTTCTGGAGGATGTCTGTATCAGCTGAAGAGTCAATTATGGCCCCCAGTTTGCAGTCATCTGTGAACTTGGTCAGCCATAGTCCTCCCATGTTTGCCTGTACCTCTGAGAAGTATATACCGAACAGGAGGGGTCCCAGGACTGAGCCCTGGGGGACGCCACTTGTAACTGGTTTAGAGTCGGACCTAGAGCCTGCAACTCTCACCATGTGGGTTCTATCCATGAGCCAATTGGCAACCCATCTCGTGACATAGGGGGTTATGTTCAGGCTGGTGAGCTTGTCTATAATACCAGAATGGGGAATGGTGTCAAAAGCCTTTGTGAGGTCTAGGTAGGCTGTGTGGACCTCCTTTCCCTCGTCTAAGGCCTTGGTAACTGTCTCAAAGAAGTCCACCAGGTTTAGGAGGCATGATCTGCCCTTAACAAAGCCAAACTGGGTAAGGTTCAATGTTTGGAGGTTCCCAATGTCTCTGTTAATGAGTTCCATAATGATGCGCTCCATAGCCTTGCAGACCAGGCTAGTCAGGCTTACAGTGCGGTAGTTCCTGGGGTCCATTGTGGCTCCACCTTTGTGGAGCAGGATAACTGTTGCTGTGCGTCACTCTATGGGTACGTAGCCTGTAGAGAGGCTGAGTTTATACAGTGTGTTTAGGTGAGGGGTTAGTTCATTTTGGTGCTCGTGTAAGACACAGCCTGGGACACCATCCGGTCCCACTGAAGCTGTGTTTTTGACTTTGGATAGGTCTGTTTTAACCTGTGTGTTAGTGATTGCTGGGGCTCTACATTCTTTTGGTATGTTTATGGGCTCTTTAGGGGGTGAAAGGGGTGAAGTTTGCACTAAACCTGTCTGCCAGAATTTTGGCAATATCAGTCGGTTCAGTGTATTTTGTGCCATTCTGCCCTAACTCAGAACAGATCTGAGAGTTTCCACTTAGGTTCTTGACATAGCTAAAGAACACTTTGTGGTTATCTTTGGAGTCCTTGACAATTTTTCTTTCGAAGCTAGCATTGGATGATTTTATGAGGGATTGTAGTTTCTTGCTGATACTGATCAGGGATGTCTTTCCTTAATTGTGATTTTACTGTTTTCTGTACTAGTTTCCTCCTTCTATTGTATAGCTTATTTATGGAAGGGGTCCACCAGACTGGTTTCCTTTTCTTGGAGGAGTGAGTCTTGGTTTTGCTTGGGATAGCATGATCCATGCATTCTTGCAGGTGCTCATAGAGTGCCTTTGTAAGGGATTCAGCAGCTTGGACAGCATTGTCCTTTAGCATGGGGGCTGTGAACCTTTCCACCTTGGTCTTAGGTAACATGAAGTTTGCTTTTGAAAAGTTTTTTACGGTGGTTTCCTTTATTAGGGGTGGGAGCTGAATGTGGATATCCAGAGTAATTAGTCTATGGTCTGATCTAACCAGCGAGGGGTTGACCTCTGGTGTGGAACACTGGTCGCCCATGTTGGTGATGACCAGGTCCAATATGTTGTCACCTCTGGTGAGGGTGTTGACCAGTTGATCCAGGGCATTCGAGTTTATAAATTCTAGGAAGCATTGGGCAAGGGACTTGGTACTTGAGTAGTTCTCCCAGTTAATGTTTGGTAATTGAAATCACCCAATATTAGGCATTTGGTAGGACCTTCATATTTTCTAGTGTCTCCAGAAATGCGGAATGGGGGTCCTGGGTCATGGTAGGTGATCTGTAGCAAGCTACAATTTGCATGGCAGTTTTGCCCATTGTTAGTTGCACATGGATGATCTCTGAGGCATTGTGCTGCGCCACTAACCTGGAGTGTGGGTATCCTTGATGAATATGGATACACCCCTGCCTTTTGTGTTTCGGTCTGGGTTCTATGGCTGAAAAGTATGGTATGAGGTTATAGCCTGGTAGTGCTGGGGTGCTCTCTGGAGCCTTAAACCAGGTTTCTGTTACTGCACAGATATCGATGTTCTCCATACTGAGGAGTGCCTCGAGTGTATGCATTTTGAGGTTTAGACTTCTGGCGTTGAGTAGCATTTCCCACAGTTTTTGGTTACTTGTGCTATTTATGGTGGTGGGTTTGTCTTTTAAGCCTTGCCTAAAAAAGTCACTATGGGGGCGGCAAAAGCCTTGGCCAGTATTCAAAAGCCTAAGGGTGACAGGTGCAACCATCTCTTTCAAACATGGCTTGTCGAGCATGTCATCACAGGCAGACAGATACCGGATCCCCTTTGAATGACACCAGAAACTTAGCCAATTGTTGAAATTGATCATTTTTTATATATACTGTGGCATCTTTTGTGGTGAGGGCAGGATGCTATTCAGGGTTAGGGTCATACCAGCCTGGGCTATGTGATCAGAGAGCTCTTCCGTGTCTCTTTTCATGTAGTCCAAGGAGGTACATCTCAGGTCATTCACACCAACATGGACAATGACAGAGTCGTATTTGTACTTGTTCTGGAGCGACCTGAGTGCTTGTGTTATGTGGCAGATCCTGGTTCCTGACAGGCAGCTAACTGTAACCTTCTCCTTGTCCAGCCTAGTTAGTGGGACCTGACTATAGAGTCACCTATGACTAGTGTGTTGGGTACGTTGCTTTACCTTATTGACTGTGGTTGAGTGGCACACTGAATCTGTGGGCTATGTGTCATTTGGGTTTTGTTGGGGGATGGAGGTTGCTTGTGTTTCTGCTTTGGAGGTCTCTGTTGCTTAGACATATTATTATTGAGAGCCTCTGCGAATGTTTTTGTGTTACTATGTGTGGATTTTGGTGGTGCAGATTTAGTGAGACTATGTGATGAGTGTGGTGTGGTGCAAATGTTTACCTTCTCCTCATGACTGTCAAGTTCAGTCTTGGTTGGAGAGACCTCTACCTCCAGTTTGGCTAGATAAGTGCATCTCTCACAGGTTGTAGTGCTTGGTGGTAGGACATGGGTTGAAAATAAACACAGATAAGACAGCTGCAATGACAGCAAATGGGGGAAATCAGAAAAAATTAGAGAACTGAGATAGAAGGGAAAGTTGTGGAACAGGTTAACAGCTTCAAGTATCTGGGAGGGGTGCTTGAGGAGAAGGGAAATCTGAATGAGGAGGTCAAAGCTAGAATTAGAGGGGCTGCAGCCAATTGATACAGAGTGTCTGGGGTAATCTATGACAGTAGAATGCGAAAGAAGTTAAACAGTAAGGTGTACAAAAAAGTGGTGAGACATGTACCACTGTATGCTACAGAAACCTGGGCAGTAAAGGTAGAATAGTTGAAAAAGCTAGGGGTCATGGAGGTGAAGTGCCTGACATCGGTGGTAGAATGCACCCTGAGGGACAGACAAAGAAATGAGAACATCAGAGCAGAAGCTAAAGTAGCTCCAATTATAGACAAGGTCAAAGAGAACAGATGACTGTGGTTTAGGCACATGTGCAGAAAAGCAGAAGGCAATCTGGTGAAGATGATTTGGGATAGACAGGAAGAAGGCAAGAGGAAATGAGGGTGGCCAGCAGAAAGATGGATGGAGTGTGTACGAGAAGACCTGCACCAGTCAGGCTTGAGTGTTGAAGAAGGTAGGAGAATGACAGTAAATAGACAGAGATGGCAACAGTTGATATGACACCCTGACCCCATGTAGAAAATGTAGAAAAAAGGGGGATGATGATGATGATGATGATGATGATGATGATGATGATGAATTGCTATATTGTCTCAGGATGCTTATATTCACCAACTTGGCTGTAGAAAGAAATAATAAGAGAGTTCATATCCGTGCTTAGAAACCTTTTGTCATGATCTGTAAGGTTAGGGTAAGAGTAACATTTATAGTCAGGCGTGTGTCATACTAACCTCACGCGGCACATCTTGTCAATGAGTAAACTAACTGCTGTTTGCGCAGCTGAGTACAGAAGAAATTTTAAGGGTAGTTTTAAAAGGGAAATGCCAGTTCTAAGTACCTGCATCTGTACAGGGCAAAGTAAACTGCTGCTGTGTGACACTGCTCATTTCACAAACACACAAGCTTTATCAAGGTAGAGAAAACTGACTAAACAAAATAAATATCCCACTGGTCAGTGAAAAAAATCACACTTGAAGCTTTCATGAGTGATTCCCAGCTCAGAACAGTTCAGGTTACCCTTTGCTGAGACTAGTGTGCAGTCCTAAGCTTTCTTACTGTAAACCACACAAGAAATACCCCAAACTGGACCCTAACAAAAACAAACTGAACAGGAAGCACACACTTTTTGAACTATTACAGTGCAGAGAAACCAGCAGCAAGGTCAGTGCAAAGCAATGACACTTTACAATGATAAACTCTATAAAAATGTAATAAATAACTCAAAATGCAGCAGCAGAAATTTTAAATAACCTGTAAAAGTGCAAAAAAAGTTGATCTATGAAATATTTATCTGTGCTAAGATGAAGCCAAATACTTAGGAATTGGTGGAATGGATGCCAAGTGTTTGTGATCTCTTTGGAAATGAGCCAAGAGCCCTGCAAGTGCAACAGCTTTATAGAGACAGAGAAAACTGACTAAACAGATGTCTCCCCCCCATTAATATTCAAAAACGTGCACGCTGATTGGTCGGTCGCCCGGACTTTTTGTATTACTATAACTCTTTTTTTCTCACTGTTTCGCTATGTTAAAGGAGTTTAACATAGAGAGACAGCTTTAAAAAAGCAACGGAGAATCTCCGTTGCTTTTTTTTAAAGCTGTCTTGCTATGTTAAACTCCTTTAACATAACGAGACAGTTTGTAAAAAGCAACGGAGATCTTGCTTTCTCCGTTGCTTTTTTCAAAACTGTCTCGCTATGTTAAATGGGTTTAACATACCGAGACAGCTTTAAAAAAAGCAACGGAGATTCTCCGTTGCTTTTTTTAAAGCTGTCTCGCTATGTTAAACCCATTTAACATAGCGAAAACAGTTTGTAAAAAGCAACGGAGAGCTTGCTTTCTCCATTGTTTTTGCCCCCAGTTCTGATGTACTGAGTAACCATACGCATGCGCAGCACATCAGAACTGCCACAGAATACCAGACAGCTGCGGAATGGCAGCAAGGAGGCATTATACAATGCCATTATTTAAGAAAAGTAATTTTTTTCTTAAATAATGTCATTGTATAATAGCAATAACCCACTTCTGGGTGTGGGTAATGCTGGATTTACCCATGATTGGCTTTGTTTGGCCACTCGGGCTTCGCCCTCGTGACCAAACCATGCCAACCGTGGGTAAATCCAGCATTACCCACACCCAGGCATGGGTTATTGCTATAATAGCCCTCTGTCCAATGAAGGAATCATGCTAGAAGCCTGTATGTGATTTTTCAGCTCAGAACAGACTAAGCTACCCTCTAAAGCTACCAGAGTACAATCTCAAGCCCTCTTAACTTTTTCACACCTAACCTGAATGGAATTTCACACCTTCTGACACCTGACGATTTCCTGCTTAGATGCCTTTCACCCAAGTAAAATTCTGAGATGCAGTTTTTCGACTTACCTGCAAACAAATGTATATATCTTAAAAAATATAAAAGTTGCAAAAAAGTCCAAAAATTGAAAGTTATTCAGCAGACACTCCTTTACAATGATGATAATATCTCAGACAGTCATGACTGTAATTTTATATCGAGAAAGTAATTTGATAATATGCACGTTTTATTATTATAATTATCCAAACAACTATTAATATCTCTGTAATCTTGGTAAATATACCCTATCAGTGTGACTTATGTTTGAGCAGATGTGATCTTCAATTTGCTACAAAGCAGTTTTGTAGATGACACTCCATTTTTTGAGATATTTGTATCGTTATGTTTTATATGCATATTTGCATATTTAATGGACAAATAAATGTAAATATCTGCAAAGCAGTGCTAGTTGCCAACTAGAGCATTTTGAATGCTTTCATCTGATACAATGGAGTACTATACAAACACCTTCTGGTGTAAATTATTAGTATGATTATTAACAGATTACATATTATATCAGGACAATAATTAATTTTTTTTTTTACAGTACCAAGTACCCCATTTATCTGAGGGACAACTTACAAGCTCTTAATTGATTGGGCATGTGAAATTATATTCTACAATACATATAGGTGGACTCTGTTTTAAATATTTAGAGAAATATGATATTTATGCAAATTGTTTGTGTCTTTCGGCTTTTCTTGGTAAGAGGTCGCCACAGTGGAACTCCGGTCCGTTAATGTTTGGTAGTGGATTTTTACGTACTGGGTTACCAGCCCTGACGCACAACCTTCAATGAAGGCATGCCCCATTCACGTATGCCTCCAGACAGAAGACGTTCTAGCTGTGAATCGAACGGGACAACGTCATGCTGTGAGGCGACAACGCTACCGCAGCACCACCACCACAGTATGATATTTATGCAACTATACATATATTAATAAAAGACTATAAATATCTTATAGATAATATATAGAGTATATTGGTAACAGGCAGATAATAGGTATCAGTGATAGCTTTTGTAGCTTTATACCATTCTTTCAAGTTTTCATTTGACTCCATAGACTATTATACAAAAGCTTCCTGGTTTAGATTATTACCATATTTATTAATATACGAAATGTTCATAATATTTCTGGAAAATAACCTACATTGCCTATGGTCCCAATTACTACACCTGTCTGGGTAGATATTCCTTAACTCTAAGGTGACTGGGAAAATGAAATACTGCTCCACAATGAATCCCAGTTGACAAAGTCCAGTATGTTTGCAAAAAATATGATATTTATGATATTTATTCATATCTGCACATTTATTAACAAACAAGTATAAATATCGACAAATTAGTAATAGGTATGAGAGCAGGTATCGGTGAACATTTTTGTAGCATTAAATAAGCTTTCATTTGATAACAGAAATTACTATATATGCTCAACCTGGATTGGGTTATTAAAAGAAATACTAATAAGGAGCAAATTCTTAATTTATCTTAAAAAAGAAATCACACTTTCCTACTTACTTACTGTCCTGTTTGTGTCAGCAGACATTCCTGACCTGTGTGTCATTTGAAATGCTGCTCCATCGTGCTACTGGGTGGACCTTGCCTGAGATACTTACATAAACTGTGGAAATATGCATAAATATTTGTTGAGGAAAAAGCATAAGTATCAGTAACATGCTGGTAGTTAAACAGCAGGTGTCAGTACAAAGTTTCCGTATCTTTTACTTGATACCATGAAGTACCATATAAACTCCTTGTATGGCAAAGCAGGAATACAGCTATTAATATTACACACATTCATAATTCTGAATTAAAACAAATTACTATTCTTATTTAATGACAACGTAATATGTACCTCAAGACACTTAATGACTATGTAGTTTCTGTCTCAAGACGTTTATAAACATTTGTGCTGACTGGGGTCTATGAAATGCTGTTTCACAGTGCTTCCAAGTGGACACTGCCTAAAATATTAATATAAATGTAATATTTCTTTATATTGTATTATTATATACATATATGCAAATAGGTAATAGTCAAACAACAATTATCAGTGCAGTTTTTCAGCATTATGTACCCTTTCATTCAATAACATGAAGTAGTTTCTCTTAACTTTTCTGGTTCAGGATTAAGCAATCAAATCTCCTGAGGCAATACCACTGCATAGTGCCATTAATTACTAACTGTAATCTTCGGTGATCGGGTAGAAAAAAACACAAGCTTCATAAGGACATTCACCATCAGGACCATTCTTCAAAACCAGGGACAGTTGAGAGAATTCCCCCCTTACAGTCAGTACTTCTTGTGTCTTTGAGGAGTTATGAAAAATAAAAAAAAAAATTCGTTATAAAACCACAATATTGTCTTTTAGCAACAGGATCAGCCAGATAACCAAGAATATGTGTCTAATCCAGTGGGGCAACAAATCTGGCAGGCACTGTGCATACAAAAGCATTGCATCTAGCAACCTTGATTTGTATTTGCAGAGAATTCACAAATATTTTATTATTTTGCTTTTTGGGAAAATGCATAAATGCACTGGAGGTGCTGAATGAAGGACAATAAAAAGTACTTGGTGCTGTACGTGTTGTGCTGTGAACTGCAGAAGTAGCACTATAGGTTAATGTGAAACTACACAAGAAATAGCTACTAACAGAGCAAGCAACAAACTAGTCAGGAAACACACACTTTCTAAACTACTACAGTGCAGAGAAACTAGTGGTAAGGTCAGTGTAAAGCAACAGCACTTTACAATGCTCAAGTGCAGAAAAAATGCAATAAACATTTCAAAAACAGAGCAGGAGTAATATTACATAACTTATAAAAGTGTACATTTTGATTTAAAGTAATTATCTGTTCAAGGACTGCACTAGATTCAAGCCAAGCACTCAGGAATCTGTGGCATGGATGTCACACGTTTGGAAGCTATGTTGAAAATATACAAGTACACAGACAGGATTTCACATTGCAACTTACAATCATGTTGCGATGACCATTTCAGTCACTGATGCAAACTCCAACTGAAAGGCATCCAAGAGGGAGTTTCTACAAGCTTCCTACCACTCTTTTATGCCCTGAATTGTGAATTGTGAAAGGGGTTGGGGTGGATTAAGTACATTACATCATTGTAAATCACCCCAACACCCAGTATTTTAAGTACACTACTTCTGATATTATTGCACCTCAAGGAAAGGGGAAAATAAGAGACACCTTTTTAGAGATCCTGGCACTTGTAATTTCAGGAGTTGGAACTACTATGGACACCACTTGTGAGTATTCTCACAAAAATGAGGGGAATTCCATGAGGGCCAGCTTCTTGGAAGGAAAGAAATTGTCTTGCAAAGGAAATTTCTTTCCAGAGCTTGTTGTATGTGTAAGTCTGAGAAGCTCCTTCATCATCAATGAGTTTCTATGTCCGAAAGGCTAATTTCCATTGACAGAGTCCAGTCTGTCTCAATCCATCTTTCTGTTTCACCTGATTTGGATCAAACCTGATCCCACCCTACATTTTAGGTTTATAGGTTCATAGGTAAGTACTAGGCAATCTGCCCGAGAGCATCTATAAGCATAGCCAGAATGTGTTGGCTTTCGCCGCCCCCTTAGATTAGTTCCCTGTGCCTCTGTCCAGCAGAGCCATTAGTTCCCTGTGCCTCTGTCCAGCAGACCCACTGCAGTGATCCACGGGGTAGATTTTCTGTTTCCCATCCACTCGTCAAGGTTTCTCTTGAAGAGTGTTAGTGAGGGGCTCTGCCTAATGTAGATTGGAATCCTGTTTCAAGGCATGGGGAGTCTCTGGGCCAGGAATCTATCCCTCCAGCATGTCCTATTTATTGTTGTGGTGATGTTTAGATCCCTAGAGTGTGTGGCTCTCGTGGATTTGTTTTTTTTTTAGGTGGAGCATGTCCATCAATTCTGGGTTGGACATGGCCTTGTATGTCAGGCAGAGATCACCTCTGAGTAAGCGGTATGCAACCAAGTACAGCTGGAGTTTCTTCAGTCGGGCTGCATAGGGCATCTGTTTGAGGCCAGTAATCCTCTTGGTGAGGTACTTCTGTGGTCTTTCCAGCTGTTGCAGGTGTCTTGTAAGGTACATCCCAAATGGAGCGTTGTACTCTATGATGGGTCTGATGAGTGATGAGTAGAGGGGCACAATAACCTCTTTTGTTCTAGATGCAAACACATTTGTGATTAGGTGGGTTACATAGAAGGATTTTCTAACCACCTTGGCAATATGATTATCAAAGGAGAGATTACTATCTGCTTGGGTCCCCAGATCCCTTATTACATTTTCTGTATTTAGGGGACTACCATGTATTTGGTAGTTCATGGGTACTTTGTTTTTTCTAAAGGGGATGACTATGCACTTTTTGGCATTTAGCTTGAGGCCATGATTTTGACACCAGGTATCTGTCACAGTGAGACCCTTCTGGAGGATGTCTGTATCAGCTGAAGAGTCAATTATGGCCCCCAGTTTGCAGTCATCTGTGAACTTGGTCAGCCATAGTCCTCCCATGTTTGCCTGTACCTCTGAGAAGTATATATCGAACAGGAGGGGTCCCAGGACTGAGCCCTGGGGGACGCCACTTGTAACTGGTTTAGAGTCGGACCTAGAGCCTGCAACTCTCACCATGTGGGTTCTATCCATGAGCCAATTGGCAACCCATCTCGTGACATAGGGGGTTATGTTCAGGCTGGTGAGCTTGTCTATAATACCAGAATGGGGAATGGTGTCAAAAGCCTTTGTGAGGTCTAGGTAGGCTATGTGGACCTCCTTTCCCTCGTCTAAGGCCTTGGTAACTGTCTCAAAGAAGTCCACCAGGTTTAGGAGGCATGATCTGCCCTTAACAAAGCCAAACTGGGTAAGGTTCAATGTTTGGAGGTTCGCAATGTTTCTGTTAATGAGTCCCATAATGATGCGCTCCATAGCCTTGCAGACCAGGCTAGTCAGGCTTACAGGGCGATAGTTCCTGGGGTCCATTGTGGCTCTACCTTTGTGGAGCAGGATAATTGTTGCTGTGCGTCACTCTGTGGGTACGTAGCCTGTAGAGAGGCTGAGTTTATACAGTGTGTTTAGGTGAGGGGTTAGTTCATTTTGGTGCTCGTGTAAGACACAGCCTGGGACACCATCCGGTCCCACTGAAGCTGTGTTTTTGACTTTGGATAGGTCTGTTTTAACCTGTGTGTTAGTGATTGCTGGGGCTCTACATTCTTTTGGTATGTTTATGGGCTCTTTAGGGGGTGAAAGGGGGGTGAAGTTTGCACTAAACCTGTCTGCCAGAATTTTGGCAATATCAGTCGGTTCAGTGTATTTTGTGCCATTCTGCCCTAACTCAGAACAGATCTGAGAGTTTCCACTTAGGTTCTTGACATAGCTAAAGAACACTTTGTGGTTATCTTTGGAGTCCTTGACAATTTTTCTTTCGAAGCTAGCATTGGATGATTTTATGAGGGATTGTAGTTTCTTGCTGATACTGATCAGGGATGTCTTTCCTTAATTGTGATTTTACTGTTTTCTGTACTAGTTTCCTCCTTCTATTGTATAGCTTATTTATGGAAGGGGTCCACCAGACTGGTTTCCTTTTCTTGGAGGAGTGAGTCTTGGTTTTGCTTGGGATAGCATGATCCATGCATTCTTGCAGGTGCTCATAGAGTGCCTTTGTAAGGGATTCAGCAGCTTGGACAGCATTGTCCTTTAGCATGGGGGCTGTGAACCTTTCCACCTTGGTCTTAGGTAACATGAAGTTTGCTTTTGAAAAGTTTTTTATGGTGGTTTCCTTTATTAGGGGTGGGAGCTGAATGTGGATATCCAGAGTAATTAGTCTATGGTCTGATCTAACCAGCGAGGGGTTGACCTCTGGTGTAGAACACCGGACGCCCATGTTGGTGATGACCAGGTCCAATATGTTGTCACCTCTGGTGAGGGTGTTGACCAGTTGATCCAGGGCATTCGAGTTTATAAATTCTAGGAAGCATTGGGCAAGGGACTTGGTACTTGAGTAGTTCTCCCAGTTAATGTTTGGTAATTGAAATCACCCAATATTAGGCATTTGGTAGGACCTTCATATTTTCTAGTGTCTCCAGAAATGCGGAATGGGGGTCCTGGGTCATGGTAGGTGATCTGTAGCAAGCTACAATTTGCATGGCAGTTTTGCCCATTGTTAGTTGCACATGGATGATCTCTGAGGCATTGTGCTGCGCCACTAACCTGGAGTGTGGGTATCCTTGATGAATATGGATACACCCCTGCCTTTTGTGTTTCGGTCTGGGTTCTATGGCTGAAAAGTATGGTATGAGGTTATAGCCTGGTAGTGCTGGGGTGCTCTCTGGAGCCTTAAACCAGGTTTCTGTTACTGCACAGATATCGATGTTCTCCATACTGAGGAGTGCCTCGAGTGTATGCATTTTGAGGTTTAGACTTCTGGCGTTGAGTAGCATTTCCCACAGTTTTTGGTTACTTGTGCTATTTACGGTGGTGGGTTTGTCTTTTGAGCCTTGCCTAAAAAAGGCACTATGGGGGCGGTAAAAGCCTTGGTCAGTATTCAAAAGCCTAAGGGTGACAGGTGCAACCATCTCTTTCAAACATGGCTTGTCGAGCATGTCATCACAGGCGGACAGATACCGGATCCCCTTTGAATGACACCAGAAACTTAGCCAATTGTTGAAATTGATCATTTTTTATATATACTGTGGCATCTTTTGTGGTGAGGGCAGGATGCTATTCAGGGTTAGGGTCATACCAGCCTGGGCTATGTGATCAGAGAGCTCTTCCGTGTCTCTTTTCATGTAGTCCAAGGAGGTACATCTCAGGTCATTCACACCAACATGGACAATGACAGAGTCGTATTTGTACTTGTTCTGGAGCGACCTGAGTGCTTGTGTTATGTGGCAGATCCTGGTTCCTGACAGGCAGCTAACTGTAACCTTCTCCTTGTCCAGCCTAGTTAGTGGGACCTGACTATAGAGTCACCTATTACTAGTGTGTTGGGTATGTTACTTTGCCTTAAGGGCTGTGTTTGCATGGCACACTGATTATGTGAAGTATGTGTTTCATGGTTTGTGATGGGGTGTAGAGGTTGCTTGGGTGTCTGCTTTGGAGGTCTCTGTTGCTTTTGCAGATTTTTATTTAGAGCCTCCGAGTATGTTTTCTTGTATTTATGACTGTTATTTGCCGGTGTTGGTTTAGTAGGTGTATGTGAGACTGGTGGTGTGTTGCAAGTATTTCCCTTCTCCTCTTGACTGTCAGTTCCAGTCTTGGGTTGAGAGAGCTTTGCCTCCAGTTTGGTTGTATAATTGCATCACTCGCATATATTAGTGTTTGGTGGTAGGAGGAGAGGGTTGTCTGTGTACATGAGGCAGTTGTAACATTGCCTCAAAATGCACAGATTCATCAGTTGGACTGGAGAGTACACCTGAAACTGCTCTTTGGACATGCCTGAATAGGTAAAGTGAGCTGTTTTATTGATTGGCTGGTAGGGATGAATAGAGAGCCTTGTCCTTCTGGACAGTGTAGGGGGTCTAGTGCTAGGGTTAATTAGTGCTTGTTATGAGTTTTGAGTAAGTGCTGGGCTGTGAAATGAATGGTTTGAGTGCTTAAGTTGAATGTTTGTCTAGTTCCAAGGGAAAAATTGGAGTAGACTTCATGGAGCTGGGAATAGTTTATCCCTGGCTAACCGGCGCTGCCAGACGCGCAAAACCATGCAAATGCATTTTTTATAGCAGGGAAATGAAAGAGATAGAAATTAGCCCAAAATGGCCAATAAACTATTAACTTCTGGGCTGAAACCACTCCTCCAGAGACAGATAGGCTGTTCAAAGCTCCACTCTCTTAGGGGTGAACAGAGAAACTTCCTTCTATTCAAGTAAGGCATGGGCAACACAGAAACTTGTAACACAGCCCTGAATTCAGCAATAACATGAAAACTGGACTATACTAGTTCAGAACGGCGGGAAACAAGTATATATTTTTTTGTTTGTGTTTTTTTTGTTTTTTTCAGAAAATAAAGCAGATACAATCAGAAAACCACCACTTTAAATACACAGAAATGGCTATTACACTTTAGCGTGTAGCCTACAACAGTTAAACAGATTATTTAAACACAAAAATGACTTAGTTTAAGTGCAGGCAGCAAATAAGTGCAATATGTAGCAGCAATGGGAGGTGAACTCACAGTGTGGCTTGACACACCGTTTTTGTTTGGGCTGAGTCTGGCTATGACATGGGGGTCACCCAACCATTGTACACTTACCAGTGAACACCAAGGGACAGAAGGGATATGACATTCATTCTTAACAATGCCAGGGTCATGACATTCCTGTGTCAAGGTTCAAAAGAGTTTGCATTGATTTCAATTTTTACTGTAGTTAGCAATTTTCTTAACCTATGCTTCTGAGTATCTTCTGTTATCTTACAGAGGTGCAAGATTTACTATTCATACCCTTTTCTAATTGAGAAAATGGCAAGGTTTTAACTTTTTCTTAATTCATATTAGTGTGCTAATGAAACATTTACAATAAAATAATTTAAGAATAGACCCTTCCTTCAACTTAGCAGTTAGACTGCAGTTTAATAGTTACATGCATTTCTGTCCTGCCACATAGTAACACGTCATGATGTTTAGCCAGTCAATTGTCTACATCCATGACACACAAACAATGACATTTTTTTTCACATGCAGCTAACACGAATGCTTATCTAGTACTTTATAGTAAGTCACAGACAGACCACTTAGTGGACTAAATGCTCAGAACTGCAGGGTTAGTTTTCTCTTCTCAGGCTGAACGTTAAGCAAATGCTGGCAGGTGACAGTACAATGGTATACGTAAAGCTGACCATAAAAGTAGATGCTTGAATAATCACTGCTAAAATAGCCTTAGTTTTATGGGCCAACTTCCAAACCTTCAGGACATGTTCCATGCACCCAAATTGTCAAACAGCTTGAGCTAAGGTGACTTAAAAACACGTTCCAGAGTGAAGCTCTTCAGAGCTTTCTGTCAGCAGACAGAAAGAGGCTAAGCCCAAAAAGGACAATGCTAGGAATGACAAAAAATAAATGCTCACTCACTGGCATAAAAAAAACACACCAAAAACAAGGGGGATGCATGGATGAAGTGGATAATCTAGCAGTTATCATTCAAACACTGACTGTTATAGTAAGTTACCTCTGTACAATGTTCATCATATTGATCACTGCTACAGTAGCCTTAGCAATGTGGGTATGTTACCTTAGCTAACTACATTTGGGAGGTGGGAGGAGCTGGAAAATGGTCATAGCAAAGCTTTATCTGGACCTAGAGAAGGAATCAAGCTTATAGTGCTTTATAAAAGCATGCACAGATGACCAAGTTGCAGCTTCTAGAATATTTCTAGAATCCAAACCTTTGCAAAAAGCCATACATGAAGCCACAGTTGTGGTAGAGTGAGTCTTTTCCCTGCCTGGAATAGATTTGTTATGGTGAGTATAACAAAGGTTAATAGCCTTAGTTAACCATTGGGAAACAGCCTGTTTTGATGGAAGTTGTAAATTCTTACCTTCAAAAGAAATGAACAATTAATCAAAACATCTGAAAGATTTAGTTCTGTCAAGATAGTACCTGAGTTGTCTGTGGACATCCATGTTATGGAGTATTCTTTCTCCTTGATTTTTAGGTTTAGGAAAGAACCAGGGAGATGCATAATTTAGCTTAAAGTAAACTTAGATACCACTTTAGGCACAAAAGGATTTTTCTTTTTCAAAGAAACCCTGTCCCTATGGAAAATGAGATAGTATGACTCAGTATAAAAGCTGGCAACTCAAATACCCTTGCTGCAGAGGTCAAAACAATCAGTTTTCCACGTTAAGAATCTCATGTCAGCCAGATTAACTACTTCAAATGGAGCAGTGTTAACTTCTTTTACATAAACTTAAGATCCCAAGAAGGACTGTTATGCCAAACCCCTTTTAAGAACATTTTCACATGAGACTGTATTGAAAGTGGAGGATCCATGGCAGACTTGCTTAAAATGAATCTTGACAGAGGAATAAGAAAGACAAATAGGTTAGTAATTCAGAGAAAGGACAAGAGAGCAACTAGCCTTGAATGGTGCTGGTTAAGTTGCTGGCACCAACTAGAAAAAGTTTTCTATATGCTAATATGTGCTTTTCTCGTAACAGGCTTTCTTGCTTCCTGTTGCTCATTCTCAGTAAACAGGTGCGAATTAAGACCCTATCAACCAAGCCACTAATTAAAGCTGATCGCTCATGATATGTATCAACCACCCTTGTTCTAGTGTGAGTAGATCAAGTGTGTAGGGTAGCTTGTGGTAATTGCCCCTGGCTATTTCTAAAAGAAGGGAGAACTATGGTTGCCTGGGCCAGAAGGGAGTCACCACAATGATCTTGGAGGATTCCCTCTGAATATTCAGAAGTATCCTGGATATTAGTAAAAAGGATAGAAAAACATACAGACAACGACAAGCATTCATCTCCAAGGAAAAGGAAAGGCATCTGTCTTCCAGGTTTTCTTGCATGGAGTCCTGGAACAGAATCTAGCCAATTGATTGTTCAGAGAGGAGGCAGAGAGGTATACTTGTGGAAATCCCAACAGTTGGATCAAATCTTGGAAGACCCCCGGAGCTAGTTTCCATTCTTGAGGGTCTACCCTGGTCCTACTCAGCTTGTCTGCTACACAATTTTGCTCTAATGGCATGCAAGATGCCTGCAGAGTGTGATTTCTGCTGTGAAGCTATATCTCAATTAACATAGCTAGTCAGCAAAGGGAGTATGACCTGGATCCCCCTTGCTTGTTGCTGTTTCACATGGCTGTGGTATTGTCTGTATCCACAAGGTCCCAGGGACCAAAGATGGTTCAGAAGAGTTGATTCCCTTGATTATGGCAAACATTCCCTTGATATTTATGTGCTTGCATCTGTCCTTCATATCCTACACCCCCTGCACTTTTATTCCACCTAAAATGGTTCCCCAAGCAAAGTCTGAAGCATCTTTTGTGACTAACTGCTTTGGAGCAGGGAGGGAGAAGGAGAGACATGCATTTAAGGATATCCGTTAATTCCACCAAAAGATTTCTCTTCTGACAAACCTCAGCACTGAGATTTGAAAAGATAAAGGGTGTTGATGGGAGGACCAAAGGGATTTCAGATATAATTGTATGTTTCTCATTTGGAGTCTTGCCAGGGGTATCATGAGACTCATAGATGCCATGACACCCAAAATCCTGAGGTATTCCCTTACAGTGATTGAAGTCTGAGTAGAAAACCTTAGAAATAGATTTAGATAAAGATCTATTTTTTCCACTAGAAGAAAAGCTGTTTGAACTGAGGTGTCTAGTTGGCCTCTCAGGAACACAGTCTTGTGTGAGGGAGTCAATAAAGACTTTTGAATGTACTTTTGGAATCCCAGCTTGTATAAGAGGTCTCTCACCCAAGCGAGAGATTCCTGACACTTTGAAAAAGACTCTAAAGATAAGCAAGTTGTCTCAGTATGGAACAATGTGGATACCCTGTAGCCTGCAATGAGCTAGACACTTTGTGAACTCTATTGGTGCTGTAGATAGGTCAAAGAACTGATAATGTATTTCCAGACACACAAAACCTTAAGAAATGTCAGAAGTCTGGGTGAATAGCAATGTGTTGACAAGCCTATGTTAAGCCTAGTATTGCCAGGAAACTTGAAAGAGGAAAAAGAGGTAATAGATTGTGAAGTGAAATCATTTTGAATTTTGGCACTAATGCAAAGAGGTGTCTGAAACAAAGATCATGGTTTCCATGAATTTTCTTTCTTTGGTACTAGAAACATCCTTGAATAATAATGTTTCCCCACCTGGGATGGAGGAACCCGTTCTGTCACTCCTTGGAAAATCTAATTTTTAACATTATCTGGGAGGTTATAAGAATGCAGCCATGCAAACCTCCTCAAAACAGTACCAGTGATGATAGTCCTGGAAGAAGTATCAACAAATTCATAAACACACTGTAAACAATTTAAAGCAGATTTTTCCTCAGAACAAGAAACTTGTGATAAAACATTCCTCATAATTTCACAATTTGCCAGAAAAAAATTTAACATATGAATCTGACAATTCAAAATTCTGAAAACTAAAGCTGCAGAAGTATATGCTTTTTTCCAATACCTATCAATAATTTCCCATCCTTATCAGAAATAGTAGGATTAAGTGTTTATCAGTGGTGGGATCAGCTAAAACTATAACTACTGGGTCAGATTTGGGAATAAGGTATAAAAATGTTAAAGATGGAGGAACTTTATACATCCTATCTGCCTTTTTATGGGAAGCTGGCTGACTATCAGGATAATTGCAGGCAGTAACACACATCCTCTAAAGCACACAGAACAGGAGTGGGTGTAGGTACTGGAAAATACTTCTTTAACAACTTATTGTATTTTCTGAGGGATTTAGACATTTCATCAGTGTTTTCCTACTGAAAACACTGGCATATTCTAGCACTAGTCTCAGAGAAAGAGAACCCCCGCAGGAAGAATCAGAAAATGATCTCTCCAATGAGTCTGAATCAGACATTTTAGGAAAAACCCTGTATCTGTCCCTGCATCTCAGATTCAAAATTTTGATTCTCTTTAGGAAAACAGGAATACATCTTTCTTTTACAAGAAACTACTTTACA
Organism: Protopterus annectens; assembly: GCF_019279795.1. Classification (NCBI taxonomy): domain Eukaryota; kingdom Metazoa; phylum Chordata; order Ceratodontiformes; family Protopteridae; genus Protopterus; species Protopterus annectens. Next base: position 632,877,279 of record NC_056746.1, read on the forward strand.
CGAAGGATCAATAGCCTAAATTAAATCCTGAACCAGACCCAGTAAACTATTCCTATCTAAAGAAACCTTTGGAGAAGTAAATACATGCTTGGTTTTCTGTTTTTTTTTACAGGAAATATTGGGCCAGCTGTGTTAATGATGGCAGCAGCAGCAGTTTCCCCAGGAAGGGACACAGCATTCTGACACAAGGTAAACTTCCCTGTTCACTCTCCTAGAACCAATAAGAGTGGCTCTCCCTTGCTCACTGATGGGACCCTAACAGACGTAGAGGACATGGCTAACCCCGGTCCATAGTGGCTATAGGTGCTACACCAGAGGGATCTGGGGTAAAAGATGAATGGTCTGACGTAGAGCAAATGTTACAGCAGAGTCACTGACCTGCAGCTGAAGCAAATTGATAAGTTGCTGTGGTTTCAAAGGCTGTTTGCTTATTTCTTTTTCTTCTTGTTGCTAGAAAAAGGATCAATCATAGGACTAGTAGCTTGTTCCATGGCCAAGCTGAAAATGGTGTTTCTTTCCCATGGAAGACAAGTAGTAATTGCCAGTAAACACCAACAGTCTGTAAAAGTTGTTGTTTGACAGAGAAACACAGTAAAAAGCACTTTAAAACACCATACCAATGTCACAAAAGTAAAACAAACACAATTTCTGCACAGAAAAAAACAATCTTTTCAGTTTCTTTACACTACTTTTTAACTGACAGAAAAAATGAATGCTCCCTTTAAAAATATGTTATAGTCTTGAGGCAGTGCATTAAAACACAACACTCTTAGATTTAAAATAACTTACTTGGAGGAAAGTAATAAAACATCAACAGACTTAAGAAAATGGAAGTTTTTTTCCCCCAAAGGGAACTTATCTGCCTAGAAAAGGGAAGCACAAGTAAACCATTGATGCTTAAAAAAACTCTACCTTACTGTAGTAAAACTCTGAAGGGCTTTCCACCCAAACTCATCTTTTAGTTGGCTCACTCAAGCTGCCTGATAGTTGGGGCACATGGATGGTGCTCTGTAGCTTTGGAAACTGACCAGCTGTTGCATCCTTAGCAGGATGTAACCCATATAGCCAAGGCTACTACAGCAGTGATCAATATGATGAACATCAGGTATAGGTCTGTATGCAGTGCTAAAGGCTTATATTGTCCATAGCCATGACTTTTGTTGTAGAAAGCAATTGTAGGGGTGGAGGGTGAATACAAAGCAAGTGCTGCTCTTGGTAGAAGACCTTATATGCGAGTCTATGAGCACTGCTGCAGAGGTCAAAACAATCAGTTTTCCATGTTAAGAATCTCATGTCAGCCAAATTAACTACTTCAAATTGAGCAGTGTTGACAAAAATGAAAAACATCCCTGATGTTCCACCTAATCAGAAAACAGCAGTCTTGGAAACACTAAAGCTGCTAGAAAAAAAAGGTCATCCAGAAAGTCCCCCCAGTCCAGCAAGAATCTGGAACTTACTCAAGATTCCTTTTAATGCCAAAGAAAAAAGGGGGCTTGAAATGTTGGATCTCAGCCAACTAAATCGGTATGTAAAATATTCAACATGCTGGATTTCAGTACATTTTACCTCTAGTGCAAAAGAATGATTGGATGTGCTCAACAGATCTTCAGGATACATACTATCATATTAAAATGAACTGGTGCTCCAGAAAATACCTGCTATTCCAGCTGGGAACCAGCCTTTACCAGTTCAGAGCATTGCCCTTTGGTCTTACCATAGCCCTCAGAGTGTTCACCAAATGGATGGCATTGGTAACGTCTTACCTGATTCTGTGTGTGTTTCCATACCTAGATGACTAGCTCCTGACTGCCCCGTCCAGGCATCTACTGATTCAGAAAAGTGATTACTTGCTTCAGTTATGTCATCAATGGGGCATTATGGTCAATTACATGAATAACAGCTTACACCTATGCAGACCCTGGAGTTCATAGGTGCTCATCTAGACATGAGTAGCCATATAGTTTCATTTCCTCTAACAAGAATTCATACTCTCACATTAGAGGACATGAAAGTGATCTCTCTTTCTTATCTTACAGCAAGATTAGGCCTCCAAGCATTGAGACTGATGGCAGCAGCGATAACTGTAGTTCTGTTAGCCAGATTTTATATGAAGGTCCTGCAGTGGACTCTTAATACAGTGGTCTATTTTTCAGCATAGCAAAAAATGAGAGGGAAAAGGCACCTCAATACGAACTAGACCAAACACTATAAACGAAGCACCTGGAGCCACAGAATATACGAACTTCGACTTTATTAATAAACCAACAAATACAAGGTTTTGCTGAGGAAGTTACATAGATAACAAAAAACGCAGTGAATAAGTTAAGCGTTTATTGTTTTATTTGTTGGTTTATTAATAAAGTTGAAGTTTGTATATTTTGGGGCTCCCGGTGCTTCATTTATAGTGTTTGGTCTATTCTTCAGCAACCTTTAAGTATTCCAGTCAAGATTTCCAAAGTCTGCAAGGGATATCTTCTGTGGTGGATTCATTTTGAAAAAGTTTGTCAAGGTTGTCTCTTTGTTCTCCCACAGCCATTAGCCGCAGTCACCACGGATGCCTCCCAAATTTGGTGGGTGGGGTCATTTCTTGGGAAGGACAGTCCAAGGTGTCCATAGATGATATTTGTGCAGCTGTCACTTGGTCTAATGCTGATACCTTTATTGTTCATTACAGGTTAGACATACTACCCAGAACTAGGGCAGCATTTAGTTCCTGTGTACTCCAGAATGTCCTTCCATGAGGGTAATCCAAGATTCATCTAGCTGGGGACTCTGTCCCTTCAGTTGAGGAATGAATGAAAAGTGACAACATCAGATACAAAAGTTATGTACTGACCATAATGATATACCTGTGTTGTCCATTTTCATTCTTCCTCAGCTCCTCACCCTCCAACCCCCTTTTCTTCCTAGTGACATAAGAGATGTCTCTTTTGGAACCTACCTTTTCCCTGTTTGAGCTCCATCTTTCTGCATGCTTTTTTCTCGTTTCTTCATAATAATACAATATGACGTATGTGTTAGTGTTGGGGGAACAAACTCAATCTGAGGTATGCAGGGATGGTGGGGCGTTATGGGTAAAGGGAAGAGTAAGAAAGCTGGATCCATGAGTCTAATAAAGGCAGATCCTAGACCTATCAGTTGTGGAAGAATGAAAATGGACAACACAGATGCATTGTTATGGTGAATAAAAACTTTTGTTGTTTTTATTTTTATGTTTTATTAGACCTATATAGTTAATGATTAAGATGGCTTATATATTTTAACGAGAAACCTGACATCCATTTTCCATAAAACTTTTATTTAATTCTCTAAAACAGAATAAAAAATACTAATCAGGCAGCTAATATCCTAATACAATCTGAAAACTTAATTTTGTTTTCAAGAGATAACTCAGGAAAACTCTTCCTTGCTACTGTGTAGTCTGCAGTGTTTGGTAATCCTCTAATGACACAGCATTTCAGTGCACTGCCTGAAGTCCTCATATCAGGGATATTGTGCCATTCATCAGTCTTGATATCATAACACTCAGCTTTTAGAATGGCAGAAAAGCCATTATATCCACCAAAAACAAACAGCTGCTCATACAACACCTTAATTCTAAAGTTACTCCTATGGGTTAGCATGTTGGAAATGGTGCGCCAAGTGTTAGTAACTGGATTGCAGACCTCAGCACTGCTAAGTTGATCAAATCCATCAAATGCTCCGACCTGTATTATAGAAAGAGGAACTCAATTAATTCAGTACTTGGCAGATATATAGGCAGCCTGTAAACTCAAGACTGGTGTGTAATTTATTTATTTGCCATTTGTTAACTGGGTTGGTCTGGCTGGCCAGGTGCCCTTTTTCAGCAGAGACCCGAGGAGAAAAGCTCCCTAATAGTTAAGAATTTTTACAATCAAAGTATTTACACATACAACTGAGGTGAAACGCTCCATTACAGCAAAGAAGTTGTTACAAAAACAATGAAGTAGTTACATATACAATCAGTACAGCATTTACACATACAAAACCAGAGGAGGTAAATACAGCATAAATAGATTAAATTTTGTACAATGTATGAAAAGATGATAAATGAAACTGAAATATACTGCTTGTTGCTCTACAACAGCTGGTTTAGATTCTTACCATCTCATAATTTGTACATTACAGAGCAAAACAATTATATACAGCAAAGTTGGGAGCTCTGTGGTTAGTGACTTTCTAATAACCATATTAAAAGAATGTGGCCCATCTCTAAATTTAAAATATTCTTTTATTTTTCTGTTCTGGATTTTTACTATGCTGTATTACTCTCTCAATGCTCGTTCACCCAGGCTTTGTTCGAAAGAGACCATTGGCCTATTCTATATAGCTGCACATATAAAGCAGAAACTGACAATACATAACTTTTAGGAAAAGCAGTAATGTTACTAAAAGAAAAGATTGTATATTCTGATTAGTATATCAGCCTCAGAATTCTGATTGTCTGATTAGTGCAACAGCCTTAGAACATTCAGAACTCGCTAATTTGTGGGTGTAATACAAATTTGTTGTACAGAGGATTAAGCAACAAAACACAAACATATGCCAACTCGAGTCAGTATGCTTCACCATCTGTGAACTAGGCCCAGATGTTCATAGCTAGTGCCTCAAAGCCCATATACAAATACAGATGCATTTATACACATACACACAGACATACACAAAAATACATAGACAGATTGCACACACACATATGCATGCTTGCATGCAAACACATATATTCTCCACCCTTGTGAAGAACTGTAGATGTAGCCTTGATAATGTATTTTACAATGAGATTTTGATAGTGACTTCTGTTTAGTCCACTCCCTATCTACACCTTTCAGAGTCCAGATCACTTTTACTATTTCACTCTGCCTGGGCGAAAAGTGATTTAGTGTAAAGGTAGTTATATTTCTCATTTACCTCAACTCTTGGTCCCCCCAGAATTAAGATATCCCTAGCAGCTCTTCCCTCAGTGTGCTGAGGAATCATTTTAGAGTAATACACAGAGTTTTCTAGTTGTTTATGCTTGTCAGTTTCTTAACTTCAGTAATAAAATCACTATAAAATATTTCCCAATTTAAACAGCTGTTGGCTTCTTTTCATTCAGTTGCCTTTGATATGTTTCCAGTTACGTTATTAGTTTTCAAACTTCATATATCGGGAGAATGCAAAATAATAAAGAATGACCAAACTGTTTTCCTTGCCACAATTTCTTACCACATAAATGCGATCTTGATATGTAATCACTCCTGCCCCTCTTCGTTCATTTCCCATTGATGCAATCAGGGTCCACTGGTTGGTTTCTGGATCATATATCTCAGCTGTTTGTAAGCATTCATATTCATCACCAGTGGAGCCTCCACATATGTACACCTGAATTAACAAAACAAACCAAAAAAAAAAATAATAAAAGTCCAAAACTGAATAAAGCTGATAATTATCAGTAATTAATTATTATCAAATGAAGTAAAAACAAAGTAATACACTGGTTACAGCCTTCACCTGATACTAATCTAATGTGTTGTTACTAGTCTGAGCATGCATGAACTCACTTAAGCTGTATAAGGTTTAGCCTGGTTGTCCTGCATATATGGATTATGAGATGACAAGTTTATTCTGTTTTTAGCCCTGATAAGAGTAATTCTCACGTTATACATTTATTTACCTTTCCTTGTAGAGTTGTAGCACCTGCATCACTTTTAACTTCATGCATCTGAGAAATCAAAGTCCATTGATTCGTTTCAGGGTCATATTGCTCTGTCGTGTTCAGGTATTTGTGCCCATCAAATCCCCCCATGGCATAAATGAAGTTGTTTAGTACAGTTACGCTAACATAGCAGTGTCTTGAATGTATGGGGGCAACTTCCTGCCATATCTTTTTGACAGGGTTGAAACGCCTAACACTGTTGAGGTAATTCTCACCATCAGTTCCACGAATAATATACATGTATCCCTTTAGATACGCTACACCATGGTTTGCGCGAGGGCTTTCTCCTTCACATGTAACATCCACCCACATATCAGCATGAGTATCATATGCCTTAATGACATTTGTTGGGATAGCTTCACTCTCTCCACCAATGGCAAACAGGACTACATCTGGAAGTTGGGGTCTACTTAGCAGTTTCCTGGACTGTTGGCAGGAAGGACTTTTGTTCAGAGCATACATAATTTTAAGGGTATTCTTGATAGTTTGGTTGCATTCATCATTGCCTTTGACATAGACATGATTTTTCACATTCTTTGTAAAATAGTCAATATCCATTTGGTACAATCTCACCTGAAATAAAAATAAAAAAATGGTTTATAACTCTTCATAAAAGCTTTTACTCTTACAGTTATAATGCTGCTTCAGCAGAGAAATATATGAACTGCTGTGGCTTGCACTGGAACTGAACCTGCCTTGAATTATTGTACTACTTACAGTGTGTAAATTAAATACTTCCCATGGAATAAACCCAGAGTTTTATTCTTCATTCCATTCAGTAATTATTGTTAGATGAAGTTGTGTGATAAAATATCATTCTTTTCCCATTCTTTTCATAGAATTTATTAAGTGAGTTTGTACTGATTTGGTGTATTTGCTGCAGCAGTAGGAGATACACTTTTATAGCTTTTCAAGGAGCGATTTTTACTCCTCTTTTTCTCATCTTTGAAATTAAAGTGCATGCTTTAAAATAACCACAGCCTTTCATATCCCTTTCAAAACCTACCAGCTGTGGGAAGATGTGTAACTTCCTACATTAAGGATGGTCTTTTGGCTGCTACTGAATGCACACTAAGAACCTAACAAAACTACTTACAGTGGTATCTTGATGGTGGGAGTCATTCAAAATACTAATAAAATATCCTTGTTTTAATATTTAGTTTTATGTTCAGGTTGTCAGTAGTAGACATGCTGCACCCATCACACACAGTAAAAAGCAGATACATAGATCCACATATTATGAGACACTTACATATAACCTTCCTAAACCCCAAAGACCTCCTAGACAATTTTTGATAAACTCAGGAGGTTAGGTATAAACCATTATATCACCTTGTGGACAGCCAGCCGGGTCACAGACAGTATCCAGGAAATTAGAAGTAGGGAGACCACCTCTACAAAGAAGCCAGTCACAAATGGAGTCCCACAGGGATCAGTCCTGGGACCTCTCCTTTTTGGCAATTACTTTTCTGAAGTCAAGGCCAATATCAAGGGCCTCTGGCTGACCAAATTTGGAGATGACCACCAATTTGGAGCAGTCATAGAATCCTCCACTGCCACTAATGTTCTCCAGGAAGGGCTGACACAGACAAATAACTTGTATCAGAGTCCTGGACTAAAACTAAATGCCAAGAAATACATAATAGAATCCTTTGGGAAGTTATTTATCCCTGGTAATTATCATATTGACAACACACCAGTAAGAGTTGACCTAGTAGTCTGGGACTTGCGGAACACATACACAATAATCTAGTCTTTGACCATCATATGTCTAAAGTAGTGAGGAAATCATTCCATGTTGTGCAATTTATAAACAGAGGTATGACATCTCACTCTAAGGAAGTCATTGTTCTACTAAATTCTGCATTTGTAAGACCTATCAATGAGTAGAGTGCCCCCTTTGGTATGCACCTAACCAGGTACATCTATAACTATTGTATCAGCCATAACAGTTCCCAGCCGCTACAGCCCCTTGAGCCAAATTGATTGGCAAGCACTGTAACTTAGCTCATGCCAGCTCTGATTAACTGAATAAATAGCTGAAAAGTGCTCGGCAGGATAGGAATGAGGTTCCCTTGTCTTGTTCTTACCTGTTGTATCTACCAGCACAAAGAGCAACACTTAACTTCTCATTTAACTTATTTCTACTTTCCTGGGTGTAGGAATTTCAAACCCCATGACTACACTCTGTCATACCCTCCTTACTTTATTGTTTGCTTGGTGCTAGCTGATTACTTATCTCATTCCGTGCAATTTAAATTTTTATTTTACATTTCATCTTAAGTTTATGGTTGTTGACCATACTAATACCTAAAAAGCTTACTGTCCCCATTACTAACTCACTGATTGTTGTTTGTGTTCTCCTGCTTCCTCCTGCTGGGTCAACTTGCTCCATTCGCCCTTGCTATGCTCGGGCTTACTCCGCTTCTCTACCCTACCCCCATTCCCACCCACCCCCACTTTCATTAGACTTATACCTATCCAAACCACACCCTTTTTTCCACTCAACCAATCCACTCCTACCAGCTCTGTCTTAATCCATTCTCCACACTACCCACCCTATACATTACATATACACATTTCAACTCAACTCTAACTCACTCCACTCCTCCCCTCCACCTAGATCTCGGCCTCCTGCATACCTACCAGTCATGCATACCTACTATTCCTTAACTGCCTATACCCTTCTACTATACTTTGTCTATTCCACCTATAAATCCACCTCTCTCTCCATACATACCAAGACAATACCACTCTCCTACTCTCCCACTATCCTCCCACTACTCTCAATCCCACCCTTACACCACTATCAGCCCACACCTTTATAATTTTTCTGCCTCTATGCTCTCACCCTTCAGACACATCCAGACACATTATTCAAAACCCCATACCACAATATATACCAAACTAATAAACAAGCTAAGGCATTTTCTATTAACTCCTTAACACAAATTTAACTCCAAACTGACATCCACTCTAACCCAGGTCCAAACAACAACATGTCACCCTACCAACAGTCCTCCCTCCCAGCTCTCCCAACATCTTCTGCCCAATCTATTTCTCACTCCCACCCCTACCCCCCTCTACCAGACACCTCTTCCACTGATCTACTATTTACCAATTTCAATCTTCGCAGCCTCACAAATAAAACTACTGAATTCCGTGCAGCCCTAGCCACCTACTCACCTGACATAACCGTGATAACCGAAACCTGGCTAAAACCGCACATTAAAGATAACAAAGTCACCGCACCTGGCTATGATATCATTAGACATGACAGATTAAAAAATAGAGGCAGTGGCGTTACCATCATGTTTAAGGACACCCTCAAACTTGAACAACTTAACTGTAACTACCCAGACCTACCCAACTCTGAAATTCTAACATCTTGCCTTGAAATAAACCCCAATAAGAGCATAATTATCATTGCCACCTATCTCCCTCAAGGTAATAACCTCCCTAGCATCAAAATCCTATTATCCTGGGCATCTACAAGTTTCAGCCAAGAAATTATAGTCCTTGGTGACTTCAATCTAGACTGGCAATCCTGCTCATCTAACACTCCTTCAAACTTCATAAACCCATTCAACTTCATTCAAACCATTACATGTCCAACTCACACAGATAAACACAGATAAACACTCCAAAAAGCAATCTGCACTAGATTGGATTCTGACCAATAGACCCAACCTACAAAACCTACCTACCTAACCTAGCTGGATGTCTGCCAGACTCCCTTAGTGACCACTCTCCAACCTTTCTTTACAGAAGACACATACAATCTCAAAGCAACATCTCCTATAAATACATCCATAGCACAAGAACATTCTCACCCACTACCTTCAACCTATTACTCCAACAATGCAACTGGTCACCACTTAAACACCTCCAACTAGACCTAGCTGTTCAATATTTTAATGACACCTACCTTAACATACTCAATAACCTTGCTCCCACTAGAAAAGCATGACAAATAGCCAAGCAACTACCTTGGTTATCAAATGACATCAAGCTACTCCTTAAACATAGAGACAGAGCTTGGTCAACCTACTATACCACCAAAGATGCATCCAACCTCTTAGCATATAAACAACTTCAGAATTTGGCTAAGAAACAAATCAAAAAGGACAAACAAGCTTATTTCCAAACCAGTCAACAAAAGCATCTAATTAATCCCCACAGATTCTGGGAAAGCATAAACTACCTACTTAGCCCCAGTCACACCCCAGCCCCAGCACCTATCTATTCCAGCAACACCAACCCTATAGCTACTCAATTCAACTCTCACTTTATCAAGTTCATAACCACCCTACTGGGCTCCCAGAACACCCAGCCTCTTGCCCTGCCAACTTCTACCCAGAAAACCCAACCCCCTAACTTTTCATACCATCCAAACTAGCTACATAAAAAAAACTCCTAACCAAATTAAAACCCTACTGTCTGGCAGCTGACCAATTCCCAAACAAATTTCTAAAGATTGCTGCAGCTTCTATTGCTTACCCCCATATCCATCCTGATCAATAGTTCCATCACAGAGCAATACATTCCTCTTCTCTGGAAAATATCCCACATCATCCCCCTTCACAAAGGTGGACCCTTCAGGGAACTAACTAACTACCACCCCATAGTCATGCTCTCCCCTCTTGCAAAAATGTTAAAGAAATGCATCCACAATCATCTCCTTCATCACCTCCTTAATTACAACTTGCTAGCTAGCTCCCAACATGGCTTTTGACCCAAACACAGTACTAGCACAGCTCTAATATCTTTCACCAGCAGCATTAATCATCTCCTAAATGAAGGTCACTATGTGTCTTCCAACTTTCTCAATATGTCCAAAGCCTTTGACACTGTTTCTCACCAATTACTTCTAGACAGGCTTGCATCCCATGGCCTCATCACTTCATCCCTAACCTGGTTTCATCACTATCTTTCCTATCATCAGCAAGCAACTAAATGGGCAAACAGTCTCTCCCCCTACTCCCCATCTCAGTAAGTGTATTTCAAGGCTCCATCCTTGGACACCTCCTCTTTACCATATTTACAAACAACGTCAGCTCAGCAACTCAACTGGCACATATTGTCCAGTATGCTGATGACTCCACACTTATATGCTCAGCCCCCTCACCACAAGAACTTCAACTAAAAATGCAAAACTCCTTTCAAGACATAGAAAAATACCTCTCTGAGCATCAACTCATTCTTAACCCAAGCAAGACTAAGATTATAGTCCTCAAAAACAAAATATCCAATCCTAATCAGTCCCCTCTCTCAATCCTGTTTTCTAACAGAACCATAATTGAACCATCTAACCACACCAAACTTCTAGGTGTTACAGTTGACGAGAATCTAAAATGTGACAAGCATATTTCTCTGACTATCAAAAATGTTCATGCCAAACTTGGCACCCTCTATAGAGCTAAACCATACCTTAGTCAGAATGCAAGACTAACCACTGCTCGTTCACATCTGCTTTCCACCCTCTTATATGGATCTCACATATTCACAAACCTACGGAAGACTGAGCTCAATAACCTGGAATCCTGCTACAACAAAATAGCCAAGTTTGCTGCCAATCAGCCATACAGGACACACCACTGCTCAGCCCTCTCTCTAATCTTTTATCCCTCAACCAAATGGCTATGGCTCACAAAAAAAATCTACCAACCCAGCAACTGCCCCGCTCTCTCCAACCTTGTCAACTCAGCATTAATACCCATTCCCTCAGATCCTCCACCAAGCAAATGCTAAAGGTATCCCACACCCACAATTACCATGGCAACTCCCTTTACTCACACAAAATTGCCAAATTATGGAATACTCTTCTACAACCCATAACTCAAAATCCTAACCATCATGAATTCAAACAACTCCTTAAGAACTACCTATCCAAACACTAGATCTGTTCCTGCTACTCACCAGGCTAATTTTCTTTCCTCCCTGTACCTTACCTTAACCTCTACTCCAATCCTCAACTACACTCCCTCCATCTATCTGCTACCTCTGCTGACTTACTGTACTCACATCTAAAATAGCAATTTAACTCTGTCATTATTTGACTGTTGTTACCCATACATACTGTCTCTGAATGTATACTGTTCACACTTGTCTTTGTACTTTATATTTCTGTATAAGTTTAACAATGGCGTGTCCCACACTAGAGACTCAGTATACTGTTTGTATACTGTTTATATTGTACATATTATAAACTAAATACTGTATTATAAAACTACTATTATTGCTAAATACTGTATTACTGTATGTATGTGGAGCTTTTCTCCCTAGGCCTTCACAGAAAATGGGCTTCTGCCCCAGTCAGACACACCCAGTTAACAAATGTAATAAATAAATAAATAAATAAATAAAACAGTAATGTCCACAGAGGTTCCTCACTAAAAGAATACTGAGTATAAGTAACATGTCCTGTGCAGAGCTCCTCAAAGTCCGATTCCTGTTTTCTGTCTCCCTCAGGCTGTTGAGGGGAGATCTATGCATGGCATACAAAGGGTTCCTATTACATCAAAAGTTTAGGTTGTCGAATGCCTAAACATGGACACCTAAACATCGAATGCTCAAAACCGCGACCGGCCAATTATACACATTTTTTCCCAGGGAAAATATTTGCTTGACCGTCATCGGGGATTTGCCCTTTTCCCCAATGAAGAGCGATCTCAGATTTGGCATATTTAGTTAGGGGGGTGTGGAGGGCACTGCCCCCCACATCAGGGAGTGTGGGGGGTGAAGCTCCCCACTTGGTTAGGGTTTTAAAGTATGTTTTTTTTTGTTGGACAAGCAATTTTTTTTTACAAGGAAAAAATTTGTGTAATTGGCCGGTCACTGTTTTCAGTGTTCAGCATTTAGATGTCGACGTTTAAGCATTTCACAACCTAAATGTTCAATGTTCTAATATAGACCCCATACAAAGCATTGTCAGACTTCACCCTGATAGACCCCCTGCATATCCACAAACAAAAAGTACCAGAATTACCTATTCTAAAGACTTAACCCTTAACTGTGTTATAAATAAGACCTGCTGGAGAAACAGGTATAAATCCCAGAGACTACCGCTTCTGTGTAACAGGGTCCCCATCCATGTAAAGCAAAGTTCCTCTCAAAACCAATTCAAGTGTAAATAGGAGAACTGGACCGGGAACAATGAATTCATCCTTGGTTTGACACCTAGGTCTCTAAAGCACACAGGCAGCCTGTAAATGTTTCATCTCCCAAACCCCTGCCTCTTGGAGTCCAGTGGTACCAGAACTCATCAGAGATTTGGGATGCCCTAGCAGTGATTAGGCTAGTATACACCTATGAACCTACTGACTAAACCAATTGTTCAGTAAACCAAGAATAAGTATTTGCAAGTGTCATTAACATGGGTGCTATTGCATGGAGTGCCGTGCTTATGTTTTAATATTGGAAAAAAGACAAGCTATTTAAGAGCTCATTTAGCAGAAGCAGAAGCCCTGATACTAACATGGCTTAGAAAGGCACTTTACAGTTGTTAAGCACCTTTAAAGGCCCTGTTAATATCAAGTGCTGTGGTAGGGACTAAAATACTGTCACTGTCAGCCAACAAATGACAGCAGCAAAAGTAAAAATGGTTTTGTTTCCACCTGCTGTATGTGCCTTTCAGTTATCCCCAAGTTCATCATATATTTTGCCCTTCCTAGTAAATGTGTTAGACTTTTTGATAAATCAATGAGAATTTCACCCTATTAAAAATGCCAGAAATAGAGTGTCACAATTCCTATTGTTCAAAAACACATATTGATGTAAAACTTACTTGTAGAATATATATGTGTAGTAACTTTAAGAAATATTTCAATGACTGAACGGGCATATAAATACCAGGCACGTGCTATCTTCAGTGCCATTTTGAGAGTGCAGCCAGAGAGTGAATATGAATGAGAAATAGTCTGTTTGTAAGTCTATCTAAGTTAAAGTTATTTACCTCATTTCCTGATGTGTTTGTACATAATACATACATAACCCATGCTGGTTCGTCTCTTCCATCCTGACAAGACAAGTGAGATAAACAACATGGTGCCAGAACCAGGATACCAGCGACTGCTATTCAGGGGTTCGAGATGCAAAAGCAATGATAACGGTAGAGTAAGTGAAATGAGAGGAAAAAAAAAGGGCCAGAAATAAGTTAAAGGTAATGAAAACTTGCACAAATACTTATTTTGTTAAAAGAGGTAAAACAGAGCATTGCAAGGGCACAAAAAACATTACTAAGCAAACAAATAGCACAGAAATGTTTATTAAGCAAACAAAAGGCATAAAAAGTTTGTTAGCTAAGTGAAATGTTCGAAGTTAAGATATTTGATAAAACTATTGCCAGATAAGTACATAAGAGGTTCAGAGTTACCTCAGAATTGCTAAATGAGCATGTTTAGAGCAAAACGAGCTCAAGAAAAGAGATTACATGGGCAAAACTAATATAACAAAGGGCATGCTAAGCATAACTAAAGCAAGGCAACTGCATCCTTTTTTGGCACATTAGTGTTTTGGCATAAGCAGTTATTTTGCATTAACTAAAGCTCTTCCTGACATAACTAGAGTTATTTGAAGCATCGCAGTGTGTAAAAGTGCTTACAGTGTGTGTTTATTACTGTGCATTTATTCCAAAGAGTTTATTGTGTGGAAAGTGCAACTATTTCATGAGGTGCAGTCAATATACAGCCATTTCAAAACGTTTCTTGTGCTGGGTGTGTCTGCTTGCAAAGGGGCCCGCCATTACAGTTTCTTGCACTGTGAAAAATTACTTAACAAAGTGCAGCCATTTTGGAAGTGTTTCAGTGTGCTGTGCATTGTTTATTCGCTATGTGCAGTTACTTTGAAGTGTTTCTCACACTGAACTTCTTCTACTGCCCACTTTACTCGCTATGAGCAGTTACTTTGAAATGTTTCTTAAAATGATGATAAATTACTTTATAGCATAATAATTTTGAGAATATTACAGTGCCCGAGAAAGTTATTTCATAAAAGTATTTTGCTCCAAATCCATTACTCAAAACTGTTTAGCAGAATTCCGTTATTCAAAAGCATTTTGCAGAATTTCATTACTCAAAAGTATTTTGCAGAATTCAAGTACTCAAAAGGTTTATTGTGCTATTGGGCATATTTACAAGTACTGGCATAAATTTCTGGCATATACATATGCGCGTGTGTGTGTGTTCGTACAGTTACAAATGGACTTGGATTGCATTGTGTTTGACTGTAAGTTGCTGGCATATGGATTTCAAAGACCCTCACCACTTGCATTTGATCAGAATATTGCAGAGAATTGGAGAATATTTGAGCAAGCGTACAATATTTTTGTACGAGCAGCTTACTCAGATAAAGATGCATGCACCAAGGCATTCATTTTGCTAAACCTAAATGGGTCAGAGGCCATTGATAGAGATCATTTATTTGTGTATGCCTCAGCAGTGTTTGAAGGTGAAGGTGAAAATCGTCATATTGTTATTCAGACTAAATCAAGGGAATATCCTGAGTGTTTGAAGCACAAATTCAGAGAAATGTGTAACCTCCAGACCAATGTTACATTAGAGAGGCATTTGTTTTACACAAGAGACCAAAAGCCAGGAGAAACATTTGCAGCTTACATTACTGACTTGAGAAACAAGGCTAAAACTTGCATGTTTGGTGATCTAAAACATGAGCTAATAAAGACAGGCTTGTAGGTGGTATCAATAATATTGCTGTGAGAAAGATTTTGCTTCGGAACAAAGACTTAATGTTGAGCAAAGCTATTGAGATTTGTCATATCCATGAGGTTATGGAAAGGCGCACAGGTATGCTTGCAACTGATAAGCGCATAGTTTCAACAAGCTCCAGAGCAAACATAGACAGCATGCAACACGTGGCAAGCCGAAACAGGTCTAGGCACATGACACCTACTATCCCTGCAGGCTCTCCAAGTAAAATCCAGAGTTTTCTAGCATGTTCCAAGACCAGTTCAGTTAAAGAAGCATGCTCCATGAAGAACAAAGGTTGCTCAGAAAAGCACCAGGGTGAATCAGCAAAACCCAAGTCAAGCTTTATTGTTAACTGTTGCAACTGTTGTGCCAACCATGAGTCTAGAAGATAAATGTGTTTAGCATTTGGTCTGTAATGCCAGAAGTGTAAAAAAATTGAACCCTTTTCAAAGGTTTTACAATTCAAGTGAACTTCGATGAATTACAAAGAAAGATTCCTTAACAAAGCAAATCAATCAAGTAGGGTTACAGTCAGTTTCAACATAAATGGTGTAGCTGTAATTGGTGAAAAGGTCAATGCAACTGATTCATTAGCCAAGGGTGATGTGTTTTGTACTGTCCAAATCCATGGTAAATCTATTGAGATCAAAGTAGATACTGGTTTAAAGTGTAATGTGATGTCAACAGAAACATTTGCTAAAGTAAGAGCTGGTGACCAACTTATAGTTTCATAGGTTCATAGGTGTGTACTAGGCTAATGGCCCTGGAGCCTTTATAAGCCTAGCCCAAAAAAATTGCCCTGAAACTGTGCCACCCAATATTTGTTCAGAGTGCCCCTATCTAGTAGGGCAACTGGAGTGATCCCTGGAGTGAACTTTCTCTTACCCATCCACTCGTCAAGATTTCTCTTGAAGAGGGCCAGCAAGGTGCTCTGCTTGACATGGATGGGAAGCTTATTCCAGAGTATAGTCAGTCTTTGGGAGATGAACCTGTCCCTCCAGCATGTTCTGTTAATTGTGGTAATAAGGTTGTGATCTCTGGAGCATGTGGTGTGGGAGGATTGGGACTTCTTTAGGTGTAGAATTTCAAGTAGAGCTGGGTTGGACATGGATTTGTAAGTCAAGCAGAGATCACCTCTAAGTAGTCAATAAGAGAGTGAGAACAGCTGAAGTTTCTTGAGTCTGTCTGTGTAGGACATGTGTTTAAGGCCTAGGGTCCTTTTTGTGATGTACTTTTGTGGCCTCTCCAGCTGTTGTAGGTGTCTGGTCATGTACATGCCAAATCGGGGCATTATATTAGATGATTGTTCTAATGAGGGATGAGTAGAGAGGGATGATGACCTCTTTCTTCCTGGATTCGAAACCTTTGGTTATAAGATGTGCTACATAGAAGGACTTTCTGACCACAGTGACAATGTGATGGTCGAAGGTCAGGTGGTTGTCGACCTGGGTGCCCAGATCCCTTATAGTCTCTTCAGTGTTCAGTGGGCTCCCATCAATGTGATAATTCATGGGAATTGAGTTTTTTTACAATGGGGATGATAATGCATTTTTTGGCATTAAGCTTCAAGCCATGGTTCCAACACCAGTCATTGGTCTCAGAGAGGCCATTTTGTAGGATGTCTGCATCACTTGGGGAGTTGATAATGACTCCTAGCTTGCAGTCATCAGTGAACTTGGTCAGCCAGAGTCCTTCTGTGCTGGCCAGGACTTCTGAGAAGTAGATGCCAAACAGGAGAGGGCCCAGAACCGAGCCCTGTGCACAACTCATGACTGGTCGACAGTCTGACTTGTAATCTGCAACTTTCACTCTGTGGGCCCTGTCTGTGAGCCAATTTGCAACCCACCTAGTGATGTAAGGATTGATGTCTAGTTTGGTGAGTTTATCAATGATACCTGAGTGTGGTGCCAGTTAATTTTGTAGCTGATGTAGGATGCAGCCAGGGACATTATCAGGTCCCATGGACACTGTATTCTTGGCTTTGGACAATGCAGCTTTTACCTGTGCCATAGAAATGGTGGGTACCAGGCTTCCTTCTGGTATTGTGATAGGGCCCTTGGGGGGAAGGGGTAAAGTTGGCACTGAATCTGTCGGCCAGTATTTTGGCTATATCTGTTGGCCCAGTATAGGAAGTGCCATTGTGCAATAACTCAGAACAAATCTGGGTATTGCCTTGGAGGTTTTTGATATAGCTATAGAAGGCTTTGTGGTTGTTTTGGGTGTCAGCCACAATTCTGCCTTCATAGCTGGCCTTAGAGGATTTGATAAGGGATCTCAATGTTTTGTTGAGACTGATAAGGGAGGTTTTCCAGTCTTTTGAATTTATTTTTTCTGCAACAGTTTCTTCCTTCTGTTGTAGAGTTTATTGATGGCTGGGGACCACCAGATTGGTTTCCTTTTTTTTTGGAGGAGAGTATCTTAGTTCTATTTGGTATGGCAAGGCCCATGCATTTGTGTACGTGCTCGTACAGTGCATTGGTGTATGATTCAGCAGTCATGGAGCTATTTTCCATTGGCATGGGTGCCGAGAAGTTAGCCACCTCTGTTTTTAGGAGCCCAAAGTTGGCTTTAGAGATGTTTTTCAGGGTGGTCACCTTAGTGGGGGTTGTAGGTGAGATGGAGATTTCCATGATGATCAGTTTGTGGTCAGATTTACCAGCGAGGATTTGACTATAGGCATGGAGCAACAGTCTCCCATGTTGGTGATAACCAGGTTGAGGATGTTGCTTCCTCTAGTGGGGGTCAGAATGAGCTGGTCCAAGGCATTGGAACTGATAAACTCCAGAAAGCATTGAGCTTGTACATTGGTACTTGAATAGTTTTCCCAGTTGATGGAAGGGTAGTTGAAGTCACCCAGTATGAGAGTATTGGGTTGGACCTTGATTGATTCCAGGGTGCTTAGGAACTTGGAATGATAGTCTAGGGACATGTTTGGGGTTCTGTAGCAAGCTATGCTTGTATCACTGTCTTACCCAGTGTTAGTTGTACCTGAAGTATCTTGGATGCATTATGCTGGGCTACCAGTCTAGAGGTGTGTGTATCCTTTAAGAATATGGAGACACCACCACCTTTGGAGCTTCTGGCCATATTCTGGGGTCGAAAGGTATGGAATAGGTTGTAGCCTGGGATCACAGTGGTGCTTTCTGCCTCTTTAAGCCAGATCTCTATGTCGACATTCTCCATTTTGAAGAGCACTTTGAGAGGGTGTATCTTGAGATTTAGATGTCTAGCATTGAGCAGCATGACCCTCAATTTGTTTGTAGCTGTTATGGTGGAATTTTGGTCTTTGGAACACTGCCTAAAAAGGCACTATAGGGGTGGCAAGAGCCTTAGCTAGTAGCCAGAATCCCAGAGGTGACTGTCAAAGGAAAAAACTTCAAAGACCAGTTCACGTTAGGTTCAAGCAAGGCACCCTTTATTACTTGCAGCTAGGAGACAAAGCATGTAGGCACAAGGTTTGTCTGAATTACTGGTGATTAGTATGTTATTCTTATACAGTTCTCTTCCTGTCACACAGAAAATGTTACTATTCTGTCACTGATGTAGTTAGACACAGCTTTCTGTACGTTCTACAGAAAATGTTACTAGACTTATTGCTGACTAGGTTAGATTATTTGCTAGCTTGCAAAACATTTTGAGAAAAACAACCTGGCCTTGGGCTTATTTTAGCCCATTTTAACTTTTCAATTCTTCAATTGCACTGTTGTAATACATGTGTTACATTTTATCTGGATTCAAGGTACATTTCTAGCTTTAGTACAAGTAATGCTGACTATGGTTTATACTTTCAAGCATCTATTGTTTTCTTTATCAATATTTCTAGCAGCTGCATACTTTCTCATAGCATAAGCAAAAATGAATATCTCTTTGTTAAGTTTCATGACTTTAGCAGAAATGAAATGTCTCTTGTTATTTTCATGACATTAGCAGAAATGAAATGCTTCTTGTTAAGTTTCTAATAGCTGTACAAATTCATGCAGTGTGAACAGAATAAATGTATTAACCCTTTTAAATCTCGAATGCTTATTACTATTATATATTTTTTTTAACATTTCCCCCCTTTTAATACTTTTATTCTACTTTCAAGATAAGCATAAACAGTTTTTTCTTCCCCTAACCTCTTCCTACTCAGGATTTGCAGCTAAGAGAGTCATTCAGTTTAAACTTATGAAAGCATTTTCAGTTTTTCAGCAATTCAAGTTCAGTGTCTTGGTATAAGGTTTCTGAAACTGAAATGTCTATAAAGTCTTTAATCAGTCTTTTTATGCAGGGGATGCAGCAGCACACACATACCACCAGTAGGATTATTCCTACACAGATGGCAATCAGAATGTTCATCAGGATACTGCCCCAACCCCCAAACAATTTCTGGAAAAAGCCAGTCAATGGATTTGGTCCTGGTTTGGTCATGGCTGACACCTGCTGAATTCCCTCAAGATGGTTGTCTATCTCGTGTTTGTGGTCAGGAATATACGAACAGCACTCTTCCTGGATTAAAGCGCACGCACCTCCTCTCGCCGCTAGGGTGAAGTCAAGAGCCATGCGATTTTGAAGCACCACTGTTCTCATGGCCGTCAGTTCATCAGTCACCAGTTCTAGGGCAGAAAAGGTTGCATTGCTCATTATTTCGAGAAGCTTAGACAATTTTCTCAGTTCCCAGATTGATTTCATTGCTCCATATGCTGGCATTATACCTGCCCATGATATAACAGTATCACTCAAGTCCATGTGTGCCAGTCCATTGCCCACAGCATGATGGTTTTTCCAGTGCACATTGATTTGTCCCACTGGATTGATAGGTTTCTTGATTTCTTGAACATTCCGAATTTTCCCTTGAGGTAAAACTGCTGTGTGTTGCATGGCCGGAACCAGGTAACCCAAAAAACAACTGCCGGACCAATTCTCAGGTAACCATTTATATGCTTTTCTACCACATACAAAGTAACAATCTTCGACTTTAGTAGTAACTTTACTATGCCCTGGCTCTGCATAAAACATTTTTTTGTCGATTATAGACATTTGCTTATAGAGATCAGCATTATGTATTACTTCTTCAGTTGTCTTATGCATCAGTTCAAAAAATGTATCATAGTTTGTGTTGCAATAGGATCTGGTGTTATCAGGTTTAGTGTAGCATCTATAGGGAATAGTCACATTGCAATTGCTCCAACTCACCTGAACTGTATCATTCTTGTAAAAGCACACAGTTCCTTCTGTCGAACAGAAAAGTGCAATGCTACTTTATCTTGTGATGTGACATCTAATGTATCATGAATTAAGTTTTCCCAGGTCTTGTTGGCTCCTAGGGGAACTGAAGTTAACAGTAACCCCCATATGCTGTTGGTAAAGCTGTGCAAATCCAGCAATTCGAAACATTGAAGGTCTCAGCATACACATATTTGATTGGCTGGTAAGTGTTAAAGTTCGGGTGCCACTCTGCACGCTTGTTCAGTTCAATTTGTGTGGCTGAGAAAAGGAATGGCCACAACAAACAGATTATTGTCACTAGTACAGTCAATAGGATGGTTATGCAATACATTTGTGGAAATGGTTGTTCTGCATTTCTGTTTTCTCCGACTCTTCCGAGTAGGTTTTGGATCTTACTGGATTCCGTCATCTTTTCTTTGGACACGTGCTCTTACTCTCTGCCCTAATAGGACCTTCAGCACCCATGGTTTCTTCACTGGGGTTGAGACGTATCAGTCCTATTGATCTGACCCCCCTTTGTAGCCAGACTTTATGCTGAGGGCCCTGATGGAGAGGTAAGATTTTTGTTCAACTCAAAGTTCTTAACCAGCTTGCAGTGCATCAGGTGTATCCACAAAGCTCGTTCTGCTATCTTAACTGCAGTGGGTGTCGAAAGAAGCACCTGGTAGGGACCTTCCCACCTTGGTGATGACCAATTCTTCCTCTTGATGTTTTTGATCCACACCCAATCTCCGGGCGTCACTGCCACTTCTGATGTCTCAGTTTGTTTTCTATCTGAAACAGAATTTGACTGCAACAGATGTTTAGAACTCAACAACTTTTTCATATATTCAGCTAGTGTGAAATCAGCTTTCTGGTCTGATGCCATGAGAAGTTTCCACTGGGGTGTATAATAAGCCCTTCCAAATAATTTTTCAAAAGGAGTCAATCCTTTTGCTGTAGGGACAGTTCTCATGCTCAACAGTGCCAGGGGCAAACAGTATAACCAGTTTTTTCCTGTCTCAGCTATTAATTTTCTCATTTGTTTTTTAGTATACCATTATGCCTTTCAACTAGCCCTGCAGATTGTGGATGGTATGCACAATGATTTTTTAAAGAAATACCAAAATGCTTACTCAACTGCTGTATGGTTTGATTTACAAAGTGTGTACCATTGTCACTGTAGATCCTTTCCGGAATACCAAACCTAGGAATGATTTCTTTGACAAGTACCTTTGCCACTGTAGCTGCATCTGGATTTTTCGTTGGAAAGGCTTCCACCCATCGGGAAAACATATCTATAATGACAAGACAATACTTCTTATTTTCACATTTGTTCAATTCTATGAAATCCATACAGATAGTGTGAAATGGATATGGTGGTATAGGGAAACTCCCTTGCTTGGGCTTTATCGCCCCCTGTGCATGATGTTTGTTACAAATCTGACACATCAAACAAATTTTTTTAGAGTAATTTGTAAATCCATACGTTGTGAACACCTGGTTCACCAGCTGTACCATCCCCCCTGTTGAGACATGGCACTGCCCATGGCTCAACAAAGCTGCATATCAAAACAAATTAGAGGGTAGTATCTGTTTTCCATCTCTAGAGATGTACAGCCCCTTTTCGAGGATTGCTCCTTGTTTCATCCATCGTTGTTTTTCAGCTTGTGTAGTGAATGTCTGCATCGTTTTTAACATATCTAAATCTAAAATCTCAGAGGGTTGTAATTCCTCATTAAAAAGAAATACTTCTGTGGCTGCTTGTTTTGCAGCTGTATCAGCTCTCGCATTACCTTTTGAAATCCTATCTTGTTGCTTGGTGTGAGCTGTGCATTTACAAATGGCTACTTTCTGAGGTAACTGAATAGATTCTAAAAGATCTAAAATAAACTGTGCATGATTTATAGGTTTGCCAGTAGATGTTATCATTCCCCGATTTTTATACTGTTGCATAAAAACATGTACAGTAGAAAAAGCGTATTGGCTATCAGTAAAAATGTTTACACATTTACTCTTTGCTAAGGTACATGCCCGTGTCAGGGCAATCAATTATACTGCCTGTGCAGATAAGTTGTGTGGTAAAGGTTTTGCTTCTATAATCCCACTATCAGAAACTACTGCATATCCTACTAGGTTCTGTCCTGCAGGACCCCTTTTGCATGAACCATCCATGTAGTATGTCACCTCGGCATCATCCAAGGGGACATCCATGAGATCTTTTCTAGGTAGTGTCTTTTGCTCAATTACCTGCAGGCAGTGGTGTGGTGTGCTGTCTGCAGGGGTCATGAGCAGAGTAAAAGGGTTTAAAGTCATGCATCATTCAATTGTCATATGAGGTTGGCTCAACAATATAGTCATACAGGAAATATGCCTAGCAGGGGAAAGATATGCCACCTTTTCTTGTAGTAAAATAATCGCGACTGGATAAGGTACTCTCAAAGTGAGAGGGTGGAACAAAACTATTGAAGCTGAAGCCTGTACTGCCATTGCAGCTGCAACTACTGCTTGTACACAGTAGGGTAAGTATCATGCCACTGGATCTAGTTGTGATGAATAGTAAGCAATGAGGCGTTGCTTATCCCCATGCTGTTGTGTTAATACCAATGTCATGTAACCCTGCTTACAATCTACAGTTTGGAAAAAACGTTTATGGTAGTTTGGCAATCCCAGAACTAATGAGGATGCTATTAACTGCTTTAGTTTACAGAAGGCAGATTCTGCCTCTGGTGTCCATTGTAACAAATCCTGCACTGCCATAGGCTTTTTATATATAAGGTCAGTCAGAGGTGCAGATTCCAAGGCATAGTTTGAAATCCAGTTCCGGCAAAAATTGGTTGTACCCAGGAAGGACATCATTTCCTTCTTGGTAGTGGGTTTTGGTGCTTGCAAAATTGCTATTTTTCTGTCCTCATCTAATGTTCTATCTTCCTTGGATATTACATATCCCAGATATTTGACTTTTTTTTCCAAAGATGCAGTTTACTTTTATTTACCTTATGTCCTTCAGCGGCTAAAAATCATAGAAGTGCTATGGTATCTTCTCTACATTCCTGCTGGGTGGGGGCTGCCAGCAAGATGTCATCAACATAAAGTAAAATCTGATTGCCTCTTGGTGGGGTGAATCCCGCCAAGTTGCTTGCCATTTCTTGTGAAAATATTGTCAGACTTTCACAATATCCCTGTGGTAGTCGCATATATGTATACCTTTTCCCCTGAAATGTGAATGCAAACCAATACTGGCTGTCAGGGTGTATTGGTATCAAAAAGAACATGCTGCTGATGTCTACCACAGAAAAATACTTCTGTTGAGGCTTCAGATCATTCAACAGGGTGTGTGGGTCTGGCACCGTAGGTGCTCTTGGTATTACTGCACATTTACAGCTTGTAAATCTTGGACCATATGCCATACTTCATTGGCCTTTTTAACTGGAAATAAGGGTGTGTTACATGGTGAATTGGGAGATTCTACTAGTATCCCTCCTTTAAGTAAGGCTGCTATAATAGGCTTTATCCCTGCCTCTGCATCTTTTCATAAGGGATACTGTCTTTTTTGTGGTCTGAATGCTGACTTTGGCATGATAGTAACTGGTCCTGCTGTACAAATGAGTCCTATATCTGATTTTCCTGTTGACCAGAGGGTCTCTGGTATATTTCACAAGGCATTCTATTCCTTCTCTAACAGGAGTGTCAATCAGCTGTCCTCGCTAGACTGCAAGTGCACAGCTGGGTTGGTCTGAGTTATCCAATTCAACTTCTGTATTTGTATTCCCTGTTCTGACAGTTCTAGTTCTGTCTGTTTCTCCCATCTTGTGACTTTTTCTCCTAGGTCTGCCCATTCTATATTTCTGTTTTTTGTTAAGCTAACATGTGGTAATTGATTAGATTTATAAAGTGCAAAGAACTCCTGGGGCAATGAACAGCTGGCTACACTGTTCCCTTCTCTGTCCCAGTACAGGTTACGCAATACCAATCTGTTTGCATGATTCCTAAATAATTCTTGCGCATATTCTTTATCAGGTCCTGGGATGTTACAATAATACAGGGTACAGTGCAACAGGTGCTGCTTATCAGTGTCAAGGGAGGGGAACTTGCTGATAGCTACATTCATTAACTCTTTGGTCACAGTCCCTGGACCAGTTGTAACCAAGTCCTGGCTGTAACAATAAAACATTTCACCCTCTGATTGCACTGCAAAGGTATTAATTTGTCACTGTGCTTCCATACCCTGCATGGTTGGGACTACTGCTATACCAAATAGCTGCATGAGGTCTCTGCCCAAGAGGTTTACTGGGCATTTTGCAGAAACAACAATTTTGCTTTTCTGTGTCAATCCTGAAACTGGATCAGTGATTGCAATGTTATGGGAGAGAGGCTCCCGATACAGCTGTCCATTAGCTGCTTTGACCAGTATGTAATCAGGTGACTCTGTGTTTTCTGGCAGTTTGGAGGGGTGTATCAGGGTTCATGATGCCCCTGAGTCACACAAGAATTTGACTTCCCTCCCTTCTACCAAGAGTGCAACTTCTGGTTTCATGTCTGCTAAATAGAGCTCCAAGCTCAATAAAGCTAGGTCTAATATTTCATTTTCTTCATTGTCACTAACTTCCTGCACTTCCTCTACTCCCTCTATCACATTCTCATTTGTCCTTTCTTCACTAGCCCCTTCTAGTGATTCCTGACTACCATATAGTCAGTCCTCACCTCCTTGTCTTCCATTGTTGCCGTCTTGTTTTTCTTGCAATCCCTTGCCAAATGTCCCTTTTTACCACATTTAAAACACTCTCCCCTTTTCTTCCACCCTTCAAAGTCCTCTGATCTTTGATCAGATTGTTTGTTTCCCTGCGCGTTTCTCTTGCCCTTTTTCCTGGACTGTACTACGTAAACTTCTGCTCCATCTTCTACAGAAAATACTTGAGCTTTCTTTTTCTTTTTGCTATTAAAATGCCTTTCGGCATGCCTAGCATATTCAAGTAATGATTGTAACCTGCTTGTATGATGGTCTACCATATGTTTTGTAATAAAACTGCTTATAGGTGCAATACTGCTATTTAAGAATGCATTCTTTAATTGCTGTTCATATGGGAAATCTTGTGTTTGATCTTCAGGAACCTGCATTCCACAGTGGTTATTAAAACACTCTAATAATCTGGCATAGTACCGGTCAATTGTTTCACCTTCTTGTTGGATGCATTGATTAATGCAAGTCCAGTCTGCCCTAGGTTTCCATTTTTCAGAGATGCGGTCTGTAAGACCTTTTACTCTGGTGTCTAATTCTGCTCTGCTATGTGGGAGGGGTCTTTGTGTAGCATCACAGGGATTCCAGTTCCCACTAATCATGTACCAATCTGGCCCTACAATCTAACTACTTTTTCTATTTCTTCTCCATTTAGGTTATAACTCAGCCTCATTCCTTGTAAATCTTCTGAGAATTTTCTAAAATTAATCTTTGGATGGGGAATTCCCTCAATGGCTTTCCGGATATCTTCCGGAGTCCAAGGTCTATACACTATGATAGTTGGGTCCTGATTGTCTTGGCCTGCCTGAGGATTGGGTACTTCTGTAAGTGGGCATATTTCTTCTTCTTCACGTATAGATTGTGAATTCTTAACCATTTGCCATAACTCGATGCCTTCATCTGAGTTACCTGCCTTTGTTTGGGACCTGGTCCTGATGGGATCTCTAATTTTAGTCAGTTTTAGTTTCATAATATCTCTATCTTCAGTGACTACAGGATATCGTGGGGGTGGACTAACCTGTTCACTTGCTTCATATTCTGGTAAGGGAGGCAGAGGTGCTGATGCTATTACTAAGTTATTGTCATCCTTATCTAAAAACATTGCTTTTGAATTTTTGTTCTTTTGTTCCCGATGGTTTACTTCCTCAAGCCACCTGTGTGCCTGAGGAATTCCTAATCGATGTTGCTTCTTTCCCCGATCTTTGGAATCAGTTTTGAGCTGTTTGATAAGTTTGATAAGTGAGGATTTTTCTAATTTTCCATCAAATTCGTATTTATTATCCCATTTTGAATAATATCTAATATTGTCGGCACACTGCGACTGCATATATTTTGCTTCTTCTGTTAAAGGCGAATTTTGGGGTCTTTTGGTGCAATTATTACCCATTTTGTTCTACCCTTTGATCGTTACTTAACTTCTCTTAATTTTTTAACGTGGTACCACGGATTTTGTTATAGTCTCTTCAGAATGACTGCCTAGTTATTCTGTTTCTCCTGATCTATGACAAGACAGTAATCTTTTTTGTCCCTGACTTGTAAGAAAAATACAGTCTGACAAAAACAATACACATCTAGTCCCTGATCTAAAACAGAAAAAAGTAGATTCACCTTACCTGAGCCCAAGTAATTGATCACCAATTCATGGAGACCCGTCCTTCAGTCACAGATCAGAAAGTGGCTGACCTCTTTTGAATGACAATTCAGTCGGAGGACTTTCCATATAAGAAGAACTGATTTGGTTTCTTCCCCGTACGATTTTAACCACATGGCTGTCTGATCCGAGGTGAAGAGAGGGTTCCGGTCCGAAGGAGCAAACTGTCAAAGGAAAAAACTTCAAAGACCAATAAATGTTAGGTTCAAGTAAGGCACCCTTTATTACTTGCAGCAAGGAGACAAAGCATGTAGGCACAAGGTTTGTCTGAATTACTGGTGATTAGTATGTTATTCTTATACAGTTCTCTTCCTGTCACACAGAAAATGTTACTATTCTATCGCTGACATAGTTAGACACAGCTTTCTGTATGTAATACAGAAAATGTTACTAGACTTATTACTGACTAGGTTAGATTATTTGCTAGCTTGCACAACATTTTGAGAAAAACAACCTGGCCTTGGGCTTATTTTAGCCCATTTTAACTTTTCAATTCTTCAATTGTACTGTTCTAATACATGTGTTACATTTAGTCTGGATTCAAGGTACATTTCTAACTTTAGTACAAGTAATGCTGACTATGGTTTATACTTTCAAGCATCTATTGTTTTCTTTATCAATGCTTCTAGCAGCTGCATACTTTCTCATAGCATAAGCACAAATGAATATCTATTTGTTAAGTTTCATGACTTTAGCAGAAATGAAATGTCTCTTGTTATTTTCATGGCATTAGCAGAAATGAAATGCTTCTTGTTAAGTTTCTAATAGCTGTACAAATTCATGCAGTGTGAACAGAATAAATGTATTAACCCTTTTAAACCTCGAATGCTTATTACTATTATATATTTTTTTAACAGTGACAGATGCAGGCCATCTTTGGCAAAGCATTGAGGTCTGTCATTCATGTCATCCCAGGCAGACAGATACTGGATCCCCTTAGAATGACACCAGAAACTGTTGCTGAAGTCAATCATTTTCTGCTGTACTGTGGTATCATTCTGGTTGATGGTAGAATACTGCTAAGGGCTAGGGTCATACCTGCCTTGACCACAAAATCTGAGAGTTCCATCACATCTCTTTTCATGTAGTCCAGGGAGGTACGTCTCAGGTCATTCACACCCACATGGACAAAGACTGAGTCATATTTGTACTTTTTGTGGAATAACCTGAGTGCATGTGTTATGTGATGGATCCTGGCACCTTATAGACAACTGACTGTCACCTTCTCCTTGTTCAGCCTAGTGAGTGGGACATCAGTGTGCCTCACAATTGAGTCTCCTATGATTAGTACATTGGGCAAAGTATTTTGCCTTAAGGGCTTAGGTTGAGGGGCACACTGTGGTGGTAAGCTATGTGTTCTGGCATTGGTGTTGTGTTGTGGTTGTTGAGTGCATTTCTATCTCAGGGGTCTCTGTAGTTTGGGTAATTTTTTATTGAGAGCCTCAACAAAGGTGGGTGTATGGTTTGTGTTTCTATGTGTGGGTTGTGATGGTTGGTGTTTTGGAGGGCTATGTGCTCTATGTAGTGATTTGCAGCTAGTCTGGTCTTGGTTGGAGCATGCACTGCTTCCAGTTTGGTGATATAAGTGCATCTCTCACATGTATACATGTTGGGAGGTAAGAGGAGAGGGTTGTCTGTGTACATTAGACAGTTACCACACTGTCTCGAAATGCCCAAGTGCACCAGGTTAGCAGGAGAAAGCACAGGAAATTGCCCTACAACCATTCCAGGAGGGGTGGTCATAACTAATAAGTACTGGTGCTGTTACTGTGTAGGAAAAGCTAGTGCTGATAGCACCTAAGTGTGCTACAATAAATGCTACAAAAGCCTGTTAAAGTGCTAGCTAATTAAGCTAATTGAAGTGCAAGAAGTAAAAGAACAAGCACATTCTAAGGGAAAAAATGAAGACCAGACTTTCTGTCACCAGTAATAGTTTACCTCCGCTGAGCGGTGTGCAAACCCATGCAAACACTGGCTTTTAAAATAGAAAGTTGAAAGGGATGGAAATGGTCAATAAACTACAATTTCTGGACCAGAAACCACTCCTCTTATGGTAGATAGGCAACCTAGTGCTTACCACACTCACTGATAAGCTAGAAGGATTCCCGCCAACACAGTAGGGTTTGGGGGTGCTCAGAAACTTACAAAACAGTCCTGGATACAACAAATCTGTATCTGGACTAGACTGGTCACATGAAATGTGAGAAACAAGCTTAGAACTTTTTTCTTTTTTTTTCAGAAAAGCAGTTAAAAGAGTTGCAAAAACAGTTTAAATGCAGTACAAGCTAGCACACTTGAGTGTGTAGCAATATTAAGGCAAATACAGTTTAAATAAATGCAGATAAATTAAGAACAACAAAAAACAAGTGGAGAAAGCAGTAAATTATGAAAAAATCAAAATGGAGGCATTTAGAGTATCTCTGTCTCCTTTCTGTTGCTCTTGTAGTCTGCAGGATGCCAAAACTAAATCCATGGAGCTTAAACAGGTGCAAACCCATGCAAACATGGGCTTTTAAACCAGAAAGTTGAAAGAGACAGAATAACTACCCAAATGGCTAATAAACTACAATTTCTGGGCCAGAAACCACTCCTCTTGTGTTAGATAGGCTGCCTATTGGTTACCACTCCCACTGATAAGCAAGAAGACTTCCCTCCAATACAGAAAGGTCTAGGAGGGCTCAGAAACTTACAAAACAGTCCAGGATACAGAAAATCTGTATCTGAACTAGACTAGTTATAGGAAAGGTGGGAAACAAGCTTAGAACATTTTTTTTTGTTTTTTTTCTTTGCAGAAAAGCAATTAAAACAGTAGCAAAAACACTTTAAATGCAGTGCAAGCTAGCACACTTGAGTGTGTAGCAATGTTAAGGCAAATGTAGTTTAAATAAATTCAGATAAATTATAAATGACAAAAAACAAGTGCAGAGAGCAGTAAATTATGAAAAATCAAAATGGAGGCATATAGAGTATCTCTTTCTCCTTCCTGTTGCTCTTGTAGTCTGCAGGATGCCAAAACTAGATCCATGGAGCTTAAACAAGTGCAAACCCATGCAAACATGAACTTTTAAGCCATATAGTTGAAAGAGATGGAATAACTGCCCAAATGTCTAATAAACAACAGTTTCTGGATCAGAAACCACTTCTGTTGTGGTAGATAGGCTGCCTATTGCTTACCACTCCCACTAATAAGCAAAAAGACTTCCCTCCAACACAGAAAGGTCTGGGGGGCTCAGAAACTTGCAAAACAGTCCTGGATACAGCAAATCTATATCTGGACTAGACTAGTTACAGGAAAGGCAGGAAACAAGCTTATAACTTATTTATTTATTTATTTATTTTTTCAGAAAAGCAGTTAAAACAGTAGCAAAAACACTTTAAATGCAGTAGAAGCTAGCACACTTGAGTGTGTAGCAATAGTAAGGCAAATACAGTTTAAATAAATACAGATAAATTAAAAACGACAAAAAAACAAGTGCAGAGAGCAGTAAATTATGAAAACATCAAAATGGAGGCATTTAGAGTATCTCTTTCTCCTTTCTGTTGCTCTTGTAGTCTGCAGGATGCAAAAACTAGATCCATGGAGCTTAAACAAGTGCAAACTCATGCAAACACAAGCTTTTAAACCAGAAAGTTGAAAGAGATGGAATAACTGCCCAAATGGCTAATAAACTACAATTTCTGGGTCAGAAGCCACTCCTCTTGTGGTAGATAGGCTACTTATTACTTACCATAAATAAATGCAGATAAATTATAAATGACAAAAACAAACACAGAGAGCAGTAAATTATGAAAAAATCAAAATGGAGGCACTTAGAGTATCTCTTTTTCTTTCCTGTTGCTCTTTTAGTCTGTGGGGCATCAAAACTGGATCTGCAGAGCTTAAAAAAGAGAATACTCATGCAAACATAGGCTTTTAAACCAGAAAGTTGAAAGGGATGAAAAACTGCCCAAACGGCCAATAAACTACAATTTCTGGGCCAGAAACCACTCCTCTTGTGGTAGATAGGCTACCTAGTGCTTACCACTCCCACTGATAAGCTAGAAGGCTTCCCTCTAACACAGAAAGGTCTGGGGGGGGCTCAGAAACTTACAAAACAGTCCTGGATACAGCAAATCTGTATCTGGACTAGACTAGTTACAGGAAAGGCAGGAAACAAGCTTATAACTTTTGCTTTTTTTTTTTTTTTTTTGCAGAAAAGCAGTTAAAACAGTAGCAAAAACACTTTAAATGCAGTAGAAGCTAGCATACTTGAGTGTGTAGCAATAGTAAGGCAAATACAGTTTAAATAAATGCAGATAAATTAAAAACGACAAAAAAAAAGTGCAGAGAGCAGTAAATCATGAAAACATCAAAATGGAAGCATTTAGAGTATCTCTTTCTCCTTTCTGTTGCTCTTGTAGTCTGCAGGATGCCAAAACTAGATCAATGGAGCTTAAACAAGTGCAAACTCATGCAAACACAAGCTTTTAAACCAGAAAGTTGAAAGAGATGGAATAACTGCCCAAATGGCTAATAAACTACAATTTCTGGGTCAGAAACCATAAGTAATATTCCTTGCTGAAAGCTGATTATTTCTCCCAGAATTTTCTTAAGCTCCATTATAGCAGTTTTAGGTGGAATGTAAATGCATGCCAGTGTGTAATCCTCCTCCGTAGCCAGTAGCCCCTTACTACTATGTATCATTCATTATTATCTTTTTCACCCTCTTCTATCACTATTGGAGCTCCCCTTGCAATTAGTGTAAGTACACCACTTTTCTTTGCCCCAGATATTCCACTGAATAACATCTTGAAAACCTTTCTTTATCAAATTCACATGTTCAGTTCTTTCCAGGTGTGTCTCCTGTAGCCCAGTTATCTGCACTCTACATTTTTTAATATAGTTCACTACTCTTTCTTTTTTTATATTTATCTGTAAGAACATTGAGCTTGAAAAACATTGCAGACAGCATCATTTTCTTACAGTGGATATAAAAAGTGTACACCCCCCCCTGTTAAAATACCAGGTTTTTGTGATATAAAAAATTAGACCACAAAAAATCATTTCAAAACTTTTCCCACCTTTAATGTAACATATAACCTGTACAGTTCAATGGAAAAACAAACAAATCTGTTAGGGAAAAATATAAACAATAAAAAACATACAATAAGCTGGTTGCATAAGTGTGCACACCCTTAAACTAATACTATGTTGAAGCACCTTTTGATTTAATTACAACATTCAGTCTTCTTGGGTAGGAGTCTATCAGCATGGCATATCTTGACTTGACAATATTTGCCCACTCTTCCTTGCAAAAGTGCTCCAAATCTGTCAGATTGGGAGGCCATCTCTTGTGCAGAGCCCTCTTCAGGTCACCCCACAGATTTTCTATTGGATTTAGGTCTGGGTTCTGGCTGGGCCATTCCAAAACTTTAATTTTCTTCTGGTGAAGCCATTTTTTTGTTGATTTGGATGCATGCTTGGGGTGATTGTCATGCTGAAAGGTGAAATTCCTCTTCATCTTCAGCTTTCTAGCAGACGCCTGAAGGTTTTGGGCCAAAAGTGACTAGTATTTGGAACTGTACATAATTCCCTCCACCTTGACTAAAGCCCCAGCTCCAGCTGAAGGAAAGCAACCCCAAGGCATGATACTGCCATCACCATGCTTCACTGTGGGGATGGTGTTCTTTTGGTGATGCGAAGTGTTGTTTTTGCGCCAAACATGCCTTTTGGAATTGTGGCCAAAAAGTTCAACCTTGGTCTCATCAGACCATTACACATTTTCCCACATGTTTTTGGGAGACTTGATGTATTGTTTTGCAAATTTTAGCTGGGCCCGGATGTTTTTCTGTGTAAAAAAAGGCTTCTGTCTTGCAACCCTATACCATAGTCCAGACAAATGGAGAATATGGGAGATTGTTGTCACATGTGGAGACCTGGTGGTGGAATGAGAAAGTAAAGGAGATTATACAGAGAAAGAAGCTGGTAAAGAAGAAGTGGGATTGTCAGAGAGATGAAGAAAGTAGACAGGAGTATAAGGAGATGAGGTGCATGGCAAAGAGAGAAGAGGCGAAGGCTAAGGATAAGGCGTATGAAGAGTTGTATGAAAGGCTGGACACTAAGGAGGGAGAAAAGGACTTGTACTGACTGGCTAGACAGAGGGACCAAGCTAGTAAAGATGTGCAGCAGGTAAGGGTGAAAAAGGATAATGTGGGTAACGTACTCACAAGCAAGGAGAGTGTGTTGAGCAGATTGAAAAAGTACTTTGAGGGGCTGATGAATGAAAAGAATGAGAGAGAGAGAAGGTTGGATGATGTGGTGATAGTGAATCAGGAAGTGCAATGGATTAGCAAGCAAGAAGTAAGGACAGCTATGAAGAGGATGAAGAATGGAAAGGCTGTTGGTCCAGATGACATACCTGTGGAAGCATGGAGGTATTTAGGTGAAATGGCAGTGGAGTTTTTAACTAGATTGTTGGAAAGTGAGAGGATGCCTGAGGAATGGAGAAAAAGTGTTTTGGTACCAATTTTTAAGAATAAGGGTGATGTGCAGAGCTGTAGTATCTACAGAGGGACTAAATTGATCAGTCACAGCATGAAGTTATCAGCAGTATGATTTCATGCCAGGAAAGAGCACTACAGATGCAATGTTTGCTCTGAGAGTGTTGATGGAGAAGTACAGAGAAGGTCAGAAGGAGTTGCATTGTGTCTTTGTGGAATTAGAGAAAGCATATCACAGGGTGCCTAGAGAGGAGTTGTGGTATTGTATGAGGAAGTCGGAAGTGTCAGAGAAGCATGTAAGAGTGGTACAGGATATGTACAAGGGTAGTGTGACAGCGATGAGGTCTGTGGTGGGAGTGACGGATGAGTTTAAGGTGGAGGTGGGAATTACATCAAGGATCAGCTCTGAGCCCTTTCTTATTTGCAATGGTGATGGATAGGTTGACAGATGAGATCAGATAGGCCGTGGACTATGATGTCTGCAGATAACATTGTGATCTGTAGTGAGAGTAGGGAACAGGTGGAGGAGACCCTGGGGAGATGGAGATAAGTTCTAGAGAGAAGAGGAATGAAGGTCAGCAGGACTAAGACAGAATATATGTGTGTGAATGAGAGGAAGGATAGAGGAATGGTGAGGATGCAAGGAGTAGAGGTGGTGAAGGTGGATGAGTTTAAATACTTGGGATCAGCAGTTCAGAGTAATGGTGAGTGTGGATGACAGGTGAAGAAGAGAGTACAGGCAGGATGGAGTGAGTGGAGAAGGGAGTCAGGAGTGATTTGTGACAGACGAGTACCAGTAAGAATGAAAGGGAAGGGCTACAAGAGGGTAGTGAGACCATCTATTTTATATGGGTTGGAGACAGTGGCATTTACAAAAAGGCAGGAGTCAGAGCTAGACGTGGCAGAGTTAAAGATGTTAAGATTTACACTGGGTGTGACAAGGGTGGACAGGATTAGGAATAAGTATATTAGAGGGTCAGCCCAGGTTGGAATGTTTGGAGACAAAGCCAGAAAGGCAAAATTACGTTGGTTTGGACATGTGCTGAGGAGGGATGCAGAGTATATTGGGAAAGATGCTAAGGATGAAGTTGCCAGGTAACAGGAAAAGAGGAAGGCCTAAGATAAGGTTTATGGATGTGGTGAGAGAGGACATGCAGGTGGTTGGTGTGACAGATCAAGATGCAAAGGACCAGAAGAAATGGAAACAGATGATCCGCTGTGGCGACTCCTAATGGGAGCAGCCAAAAGAAGAAGAAGTTGTCACATGTAGTACACAACCAGTACTTGCCAGAAATTCCTGCAGCTCCTTCAGGTTGCTGTATGTCTCTTGGCAGCCTCCCTGACCAGTTTTCGTCTTGTCTTTTTATCAGTTTTGGAGGATGTCCAGTTCTTTGCAACATCACTGCTGTCCCATATTTTCTCCACTTTTTGATGACTGTCTTCACTGTGTTCCATGGTATATCCAATGCTGTGGACATTTTTTTGTACCCTTCTCCTGACTGATACCTTTCAACAATGAGATCCCTTTGATGCTTTGTAAGCTCTCTGTGAACCATGGCTTTTGCTGTAGGAGGCAATAGAGTAAATGTCAGGAAAATCCTACTAGGATAACTGAACTTTATTTGGGGTTAATCAAAGACTCTTTAATTGATGGCAGGTGTGTACCCAAGAAGACTGAATGTTGTAATTAAATCAAAAGGTGCTTCAACAAAGTACTAGTTTATGGTTGTGCCCACACAATAAATTATTAGTTTAAGGGTGTGCACACTTATGCAACCAGTGTATTGTACATTTTTTATTTTTTATATTTTTCCCCTAACAGATTTGTTTGTTTTTCAATTGAATTGTACAGGTTATAGGTCACATTAAAGAAGGGAAACATTTTGAAATGATTTATTGTGGTCTCATTTTTTTTATATCACAAAAACCTGGCATTTTAACAGGGGTGTATACACTTTTTATATCCACTGTATATAGTTATTACTACCTTTTATGTATAACCGCTTGTTTGTTAAATGTCTAGTTCCAGCTTTTATGTTACATGCGTATACAGTTCGGTAGGCTGGTCTTTTATACAGCTGTTTCTTGTCATATCCATTTGTGCCCATGTCACAACTTACATAACTTTTTGTTTTTTTTGAAAGCCCTCAAACAGGACAAACAACCCCCCAAAAAAACCCAAAACCTATTAACTTAATAATAACATACAAAACTATGTGCATCTTCAAATATTGAAGTTTTTGCTTCCTAATAATAAGAAAAGTTCTAAGTTTATGGCCACAAAGACAGGCTAGAGTTAACCAAAAGGAAAGGCTAGTTCATAGGTTCATAGGTTGGTACTAGGCTATCGGCCCTAGGGCCTATGCAAGCCTAGCCATAACAATTCCCTGGATATTTCTTTCCACAATATTTACTTCTCCAGGCCCCTGTCTAGCAGGGTGACTGACATGATCCCCAGGGTGAATTTCCTATCTCCCATCCAATCATCAAGGTTCCTTTTGAAGAGGGCCAAAGAGGCGCTCTGCTTGATATGTATGGGCAGTCTATTCCAGTGTATGGGGAGTCTCTGGGTCAGGAACCTATCCCCCCAGCATGTTTTGTTCATTGTGATGACAAGATTTAGATCCCTGGAGCATGTGGCTCTGAGGGATTGGGATTTCTTTAAGTGGAGCATGTCCAACAGCTCAGGTTTTGACATGGCCTTGTATGTTAAGCAGAGATCGCCTCTGAGTAGACAATATGCCACAGAGTATAGCTGGAGTTTTTTAGACAGTCAGTATATGGCATCTGCTTTAGGCCTGTGATTCTTTTAGTGAGGTATTCCTGTGGCCTTTCAAGCTGTTGCAGATGTCTTGTGAGGTACATACCAAATGGGGCATTATACTCTATAATGGGTCTAATGAGAGATAAGTACAGTGGGACAATGACCTCCTTTTTTCTGGATGAAAAGCCCTTAGTGATGAGGTGTGCCACATAGAAGGATTTCCTGACTGTTGTTGCAATGTGGTTATCGAAAGTCATGCTAAAACTCATGGTACAGCTTGTGCTATTAGTAAGTGCTATTTGAGTTTGTCTATCTTTGTAGCTCTCCCAGCTGAGAAAACACTTGAATGCTTTCAGTAAACACTTTCTCCAAGCCATTTCTCTTTATCAAATTGTCTTCTAGTGACAGGCAAACCAGACACAAAACTCCTAGAGGGAGTAGGGGTGTGTGTGTGTGTAAGAGGGAGGTAAGTGTATGTGTGTGTGTGTGTGTGTGTGTGTGTGTGTGTGTGTGTGTGTGTGTGTGTGTGTGTGTGTGTGTGTGTGTGTGTGTGTGTGTGTGTGTGTGTAACAGGGCAGTAGGGGTGTGTACATATGTGTGTGTAAGAGAGAGATATGGGGGTCATACCTCTCAATTGTCTGGATTTGTGCCTCATATTTTGACCTGTTTCTCATAAAATTGTGTTTTTCTGTTAAATCTCTGGCAAATCATTAAGGAATAAAGTCAGAAAATAATGTCAGACATTTGAGCTTTATACTTGATATCCTTCAGAAAATTCATACTAATTCACGACTGGTGTTCTTTCAACTTTCTAAGTTTGTGAGAGCAATATTTAAAAAGTGTCCCTACTTTTGTGCATTTTTCCTCCCATTATTTGTTGCTTTGTCCAGATTTCTTGCTGTAAGAGGTTGAGAGGTATGGTGGTGTAAGAGGGAGGTAGGAGGTATATGAGTGTGTCATACCTCTCAACTATACAGATTTTCACAGAATGTCCAGATTTTTGCCTAATATTTTTGGTTTGTTCCTTATAAAAATTGCCTTTTTTGACAAATCACTGGGATGATTTAATGATTAAAGTTAATAAGTAATGATATGCATTTGAGTTTCACACTTCATATCCCTCAGAGAATGCATTCTAACACAAATCCTGGTATTCTAGAAACTTTAAGTTTATAACAGCAATATTTAAAATGTGTCCCTAGTTTTGGGCCTTTATCTACCCCCCATTATGACAGGCTTTGTCCAGATTTATTGCACTAAGAGGTTGGGAGGTATGGTGTGAGTGTGTGGATGTGTGTGTAAGAGAGAGGTAGGTGTGTTTGTGTGACTTTTAAAGCAGTACTAGTAGCACAACAAGTAGAATACTTGTGCCTTTATGCAGAATGGTGTGGATTCTACTCCCGCAATATGTAGACAAATTTCTTATACAGTGTTGTATTTTAAGCGAGTCGGATGCTACAGTCTTGAGTATGCCCACCTTTGGATGATATGCCTAGTGACTATGAACCTGTTTTCAGTTTGCCATAAATTCTCTATTGCAATATTACCAGCTTACCATTTTTTAATGTAACATAAGTAAATTATTCTCCACGGGCAGTAGGCACTAAATTTGTAGCTGAAACACTGAAATATAAAGTTGTTTATTAGCAGCAACATTTTCATTAGTTACAGATCTCTTTAATGTGAAATTATTCAGATGACTTTACTTCTGTTGAGATTGTGCATATTGACTGATACTGGTGGATTGTATTGCCAGACTTTTGAGTGGCCTTTTATGGTTGAAATGTTCTGAATTGGGCAGTTTTGTCATTATTGTTTAATATGTTTTGTTTCATTGCTTTCTGTAAAAAGTTTGAAAACTATAAACTTAAAACATGCTCTAACAAGTGGTGCTGTATTATACAAGGGATTTAAGTTACTATATATTATAATTTAATACAGTCAGGAAGGTGAATCAAAGAACATTTGCATGGTCCTAAAAATGTGTGCAAGGGGCCTAGGATTTGAAAACAGCCCTAAAGGTAAACTTAATTCACCACTGGCCAGATGCATTTTCTTTGAATGTGGTTTTCAATGCTGTTTTAGTGACTGTGAGTTTCAAAGGCAGAGAAGTTTTAATGCTGTTTTCATTGTGAAAATGTATTGCTTTGTTTAGCAAATGTCTATCAGTGTTTGCACTATAAAATTTGAAATAAAAGTTTTAAATTAAATCTAAATTTCTATGATCATTCAGAAGTAAAGCAGAAAACAGTATGCACACTTAGGAGTTTTGAACAGTGTTTATGGTAACTGGGGAGAAATACCCAAGTAATGGGATGCTGGAATGGCTGCGTGGGGGAGAGGGCTTAGTGGAATGGGGTTGACCCAAATACAACGTATGAGTATGCCACCATTTTGTTTACATAAAAAGCACTAGTTCTATTAATATTTTAAGTGAATTAGAGGTCTCCCTGCATTTTATTTTTTTTGTCTCACCCACTAATAGCCAGTTTGATAGCACTCTTTAAGGGCTTTACTGGCTTTTAAAGATATAGCTCCATGCACTACAAGAATTATTATCAAATCACTGTGGGTTACCTTTATTTGTTTTCAACATGGCTGCCAAGATTCACTTATTGTCCTTCACTTTTGAAGTGAATTTCTTAAAATCCATGTCTTTAGCACAAGATAATATGGTTACAATCAGAGACCTGATGACGATCCTCTATTTTGTAAATGTGTCTTTTCTATTATTTTCCATAGTCTAAAATAAAAAATCAATACTTTAATAGATTGTTACATTATGCTATGTATAAAATAATCCATTGGGTGTGTCAATGCAAAAGTTCCCTACTTAATACTTGGTGTCTGATATAGGTTAGTACTGATTACCAAGAAAGTTGGATTAGTTGAACTGTGTGAACAAAAGTCATAAAGGCTTACCTTGGGAAGCCAAAGAGGAAGACACTTCATTCCCTCCTTGGGATCATGATTTATCCATTTCATAATGGCTTCAAACACCACACTATTTCTTTAAAGTTCTGAAATATGAAAAGGCTTGCTTTGTTTTTCAGTTCAGGGCAGTAATAGCAGTCTGTAAGCATCCAAATTCCAATGTTGTTTCCTGGACAAATGACTTAAGAAAGTCACAACAAGCCTTGATGATGCCAGATACACAGAACTGATCTGCTGCAATGAGAAGCTGCTTCACCTTATCTGCAGTGATCGATGTTGTTCTGATATAAGCATATTCTATGATCAACTCCATTATGTCAGTAGAAACTCCCGGAATGTTGTGTATCATTTTTTACTTATTACTCCAAGCACCAGAAAACAAAGTTCTGCAAATAAGAAAATGTATGATTGGTTCTTAATAGACAAAACATAACAGTAGCACCTATCAAGTTTATTCTTCTTAACAGTTTATGATGATTGCTATGGGTGCAAACACAGACACACTGCCAGACTCAACACACGTCTATCAATCTTGCTCAAAAACTGTGCAAACTAAAAGTTAAATTTTTGCAGGGGGCAAGACCCCATGTACCCCCCCCATATGGGGACTGTACCCCCACACACCTGTTATATATACCAACTGTGAGACTGTATAACGAGTGGAGGGCAAATTCTTTTAACCCAATGTACCATGATCTCATTAAAAAAGTTACCAGTGAAAAATGCATACAGAAGAATGTTTTCTCATATGAACATTTTTTTACATCACTAAAATCATACAATTATATGACTACTCACTCCTCTGGATTACAACCATATGTGTGCGTGTGTGTGTGTGTGTGTGTGTGTGTGTGTGTGTGTGTGTGTGTATATGTATGTGTATCTATATATATATATATATATATATATATATATATATATATATATATATATATAGATATATTTATATATATACATATACACACACACACACACACATATAAATAAGTATATATATATATATATATATATATATATATATATATATATATATATATATATATATATATATATATATATATCTGGGTCCCCTTCATATAACCAAAACACCACTTACCAGACTTTCAGATGATCGAGCTAAGAACATTGAAAGTACAAAACACTGACCGTTTGGAACACCGACATGTTTAAGTAACTCATTTGCCAACCTGATAAGCACAGTAAAACAGAAGCAAAGAAAATGCACCCATGTGGAGGCCTTCCTATGTGGGAGGCTGTGCCCCCT
The DNA here is from genome assembly GCF_019279795.1 of Protopterus annectens. Classification (NCBI taxonomy): domain Eukaryota; kingdom Metazoa; phylum Chordata; order Ceratodontiformes; family Protopteridae; genus Protopterus; species Protopterus annectens. Next base: position 632,917,717 of record NC_056746.1, read on the forward strand.
CAACACACACACACACACACACACACACACACACACACACACACACACACACACACACACACACACACACACACACACACACACACACACATCCCCTAACTAAATATACCAGTTCCGAGATTGCACTAACATGGAGGTAAGGGGCAAAGGTCAACTTGCTGGCCAAGCAATTACTTACCATTAGTTACCCGTTGGTGTTCCAAGCAGTTGGTGTTTTGTATTTTCGGTGTTCTTAACTCAGTCATCTGAAAGTCGGGTAAGTGGTATTTTGGTTATATGACAGGGACCCATATATATATATATATATATATATATATATATATATATATATATATACATATACATATGGTTCTACTTCACAAACTTGAAGTTTGAAAACTTTGAATTGCAAATGGTCGAGACCATAAGACTGAAGATTTGAAACTCTGAAATTCTAATTAAAAAGAAAAAGAAAAAGAAACATTTTTTTATGTTTTTTTGGGGGGAGGGCAAGTCCTCCCATTCTGTCCCCCCACATCCTCTAATAAATAAATATACCCACTCCGAGATCACACTACACTGTGGAAAATGGTAAATATCTCATTCCACACTGTACGGTGATCTCCAGTCAAAACGTTTCAAGTTTCAAAACTTTAATTTTTTGGCCTTGACCATTTGCAGTTCAAAGTTTTTAAACTTTGAATTTGTGAAGGGAATCCATATATACACATATTGGTCTACTGACTATTTTTGAATGACTCAAATGTTGATGTTCAGAATGCTGATATTGCAAAGAATGACACGCTACTACAAATGACTGAGCAACAGCCTCGGTGCATGCAAAAGTAAAACAAAAAACATACAGAATATGTTTTTTGTACAGGGGCAATCTCCCTGCACCCCTCATATCTCTTGCTACTGTATATGCTAACTCCAAGAGTGCATAATGTCTGGGTAAAGGCATATTCCTCTACCCCAAATATTGTGTGTTACACACCTGTCGACCAAATTTTGTCAACCGTAAGCAATAATCAACACTCCTATATTTATATAAATATATATGTATATAAATATATATACATATATATATATATATATATATATATATATATATATATATATATATATATATATAGGCCTACTTCAGAATGTCGACTGTTCAGAATGCCGACTTTCATATGGCCGACACCATATGATCGACATTCCGAAAGACAGACATCCTGAAATAGCACCATTTATCTACCTGTAAACACAGTAAAACATCCCCTGCTACTTAAATATTCTCACTCCAAGATCGCACTACAGTGCAGGAAAGTGGAATGTCCCAGTCTCGCACTGTAGCGGGATCTCTGCTATCATTTGTCAGCCTTTCAAACGTTCGCTCATATGGTGTCGGCCATATGAGTTTCAAACATTTGAAAGTTCGAACAAATGAATACACACAGTTGGAGAGAGAGAAAACATACACTGAATGTTGCATTGCTTCACTTTTTAACTGGTGCAAATAATGTATTCTAAGCGAACATTCTCTGCAATAGTGTATTATAACAATCTGCTGTCATTCTTGAAATTTGTATACATAACACATACGGACATTGATTGTTATGGACACAGAAAGCTGAAAGCTCATCTGGTACATTGAGAACAGAGGCTGCTACTCCTTTACTTACTAGAAAGTGTAGAATAGTGTAGTGTAATTTTTTTAAGTTCTACCTCTAGTAATTTTGGACTTCTGTTAGCAGGTAAGAAGGTCATGTTTATTTTACCTTGTTGTCTCTTCCGTAAGACTGACTTGATGAAAACAAGGTTATGGAGTTTCCTGAGGTGAGCTGCTCTGTTTGCACTGGACGTTGCCAGACATTCTGGGCAGCACATTGTGAATGTGCACATTCAGTTTACCTACTAAGTGCCTGAAGAGCAGGGCAGTACTGCAAACTCGGACTCCAACTTGTTTACTGGGCACTGCATGCAGATCATTAAATAGGCTAGAGAGATGTTGAATTGTTTGAGAAAAATATTGAAATGCAACTTCCATTTGCCTGTCTAATAAATCTTAAGTGATAGTGCAGTTACTCTGTTATTCTATGACTTTAGGTACTGATAGTAAGATCAGTTTAGTGACATTAAGATTCCAGTTCAGCATGGCTCATTGGCAAAGACAGATGGATCACTATGACTCAGGTGACTGGGGTTTGATTAGTGGCCTAGCAGTGGAGAAAGCAGGTGGGTGAGGATCAAGGGGAAATGGCCCTCTTGTCACTTCCAAGTGGGAAAAAAAGGAAAAAATACAAACTCCAGTGAGTCGTTCCTTCAAACCAACACTTTATTACCCACGCTAAAAAAAACTTCCTCCTGAGGATGAAGTCCATCATTGGTTGCCTGACTGGGATTTGTATTCTCATCTTCTGATTGGATATCACTATAATCATTCAAGTCTCTAATAAATGTCTTTGTTTTATATGTCCTCAGCATTAAAACTTCCTTGTCAACTGCAGCCCAGAAATGTATGCATATAACTGTTATATTCTGAGGAAAAAACAGTATTTTTAAAGTATTTTTACTCACTTGTCAATTCATTTTTAACTCAATCATTTGCTGCTCTTTATGTCTCAGCAACAAAGAAACCAGTTCTGAACCTGCTGTCTACAAAATGCCATCCAAATATTTTTTTAGTCTGGGGTCAGGGCTGAGGCCTGTGTTCAGTTTTTTGATTCTTAGTCCTCTTGGGACCCTTTACATTTTATGCTTAACTAGAAAAATAGAACATCCCACACTACCAGTTTATATTTATGGCAGTTTTTTCTATTTCTTTAAACATGTCATCTACTTTCCGACTCCTTATGTATGACCACATAGTGATATCAAAATTAGGTATACTTAAAATACTTTCCACATATCCATCATTAAACAGTTCACTAGTAGAAGTACTGATTCCTGAAGGGATAGGTGGGCCCTCCATAACAGTTCTACCTAGGTTGCCAAGAGATGCAGTATTAATTGAACACTTTTATCTGTTCACATTCAGACTTCTACAGTCTCTGACTCCAAGATAAAATTCAGCTCATAAAATAATAAAACAATCATGACATCATCTAAAACACATCCAGTCAAGTCCCATCTCTAAAATTATATTTTTTACTTGATTTTAACCTACAGGATACATCCGATCATGTCCCATCTTTGAAATGACCATCCCCAGGATTTAATAGAATCTGTGCAGGCACCGTGTAGAGTCTACATGGAATGTATCTGTGTACATGGCCATGGTTCCCCCCTCAGCAGCGCACCATGCATATTGATGATGGCGTGCTGCTGAGGGAGAGCATAGGAACAGGGATATTGAATCCATGTAGAGAGAAGTGTAGAGGCTTTACGTAGTTGTGGATGCCTGGTCAGATGTTATATACAGGGTGAGGTTCCCTGTAATGTTCCCCACCACTGTTGAAATGGTGTGAAAGTGTCTAATGTTCATGATGCATGTTTATGATATGTTTGTTGTTATAATATTAACATTATGTAAACTAAATTAATTTTTTTTAATTGCTGTATGTTTGCGAGGCACAACACAGAGCACAGCAATGCCAAGCTGTGCTCACATATAGACAGCTGACACCTGCTACACATCTAAAAATAGAAACCAGATGTAATTAATTTCAGAATTAAATTTCTGTTATTATGCCATTTGCGCAGTGCGGAGCACAGCAGAGCCAAGCAGTGCTTATCCATACATAGCCAACACCTGCCAGATATCTAAAAAATAGAAACTGGATGTAATTATTTATTTATTTATGGTCCTGTTTAAGCATGTTTGTGCAGTGTGGCACAGTGCTCAGCAATGTTAACAGGTGGACTAGTAGAATATGTGAAGGTATACTCGTTTTCATACTATCCAAGTAGTTAAATGGGTAGAGTTATGGCGTAAAGCTTAGTAGGTTGTGGGTTCGAGTCTGTAGCAGTCATAACATGTCTGTAATTTAATTTAGTATTTATGTTTAATTTAAAAAAAAAAATTCTGAAACATGGCACTGCTGCGCTGTGCTGAGCACTACTTAAACATGCTAACAGCTAATACTGTTTACGTGGTGATAAGCTTTGCTAAAACCATGGTTGTGTGAGTTTTCACACTGCTTAGCTTTGCTTAGCTGGATTGCATGCTGTTAAGCGATGGGAGACTTTTTTGAATGTTGCTCAATGATATATAAGGGTGGGAAAACAGCCTATATTAGGCACAATAGGTAGGAATACTGCACCATTCTTTGGAGTCTGCTTATCTACTGATATGCCAGGCGGTATTGGAGAGGGTGCATGCTTTCAAGCACAGAGATGAGGTGTGCAGGAGTCCAGGGTTTTTGTTGTGCTCCTGGTACAGAATTATGAACCCAGAATGATGCAGGGCAGTTACTAGGGCTTAGAATTTAAGGTGGAGGACTGGGGCCAGTTGGCTAGGGAACTTGCCAGTGCTACTGGTATCCCCCGCACTGGGGAGCAGTGTTGTCACCATTATGAAGACCTAAAGAGGAGAAAGAGAGGAACCTTGGACACCTGGGTCCAAGATGGTAGGGATGGGAATGCCCCACAAATATGTAACTATGTGTTCTACTGTTTTATCAAAATGCAAACTGAATGTCTGCTAAACTGGTATGCATAATGGTGTGCTTCCCTCCCAACAGCTGCATCTGAGAGGACTTGTAATGTTCAGTCCCATGCTTGGCACCTAGCCAGGTTGTACCGTGAGTATGGTAAGTATGGATTTAATATGCTAACTGTAGTGCAATAAGCAACAAAGAGTAAAAAGTTTACCGCAATAAAGTATACACAATAAAAACTGTAGTGCAATAAATGAGAAATTAGAGCTGTAGTGCAATAAATGAACAATAACAACTGTATTGCAATACACAATAAACAATACCAGTAACATAAAGCAAAATGGTGTATAGCTGGATTGTGTTGTCATAACCATTGCAGTAGAGCTGTATGTATTGATTGGTTATGGTAAGGTTGCTGCAGTTAAGTGTAACACTGTAATAGCTGTTGAATGAAAAACTAATGACCTGCAAACTTTATTGCTCAACTCTTACTATGGTCCAAGGCTATCTTCACGCCAGTATCAGTCACACAATGCTCTCTGTTCCTCCTACTCCAGATAGTAAAGGTATATGGGTGAGGTAGCCCACTCTGAGTGTGTGTATATTTCATAGACAATTATCAGCAATACCAATAAAGTGTTATGCAGCATTGTTGATTCCTAATTAAAATCTGTCTTAGTATATATAGTATGGCTGTAGTCCATGCATATGTGTTCCTCTGACACTGCAGTCAAGTGTAACAGTGTAATAGTTCTAGAATGCAAGATGAATTTCCTGTAACATATATTGCTCAACTCATAGTTTGGTTCAAGGTTGTCTCCAGGCCACTTTCAGTCACCTAATGTTCTCATTTTCTCCCACTCCAGGAACAAAGGGTATGTGGTTGAGGTAGCCCATGTCATGAGCAGATATTTGTATATTTCACAGAGAATTATCAGCAATGCCAATAAAGTGTTAAGCAGCATTGTTGACTCCTAAATAATTCTGTCTAGATATTAGCAGCATGGCTGTATTCCTTGCATGTGTGTTCTACTGTCACTGCAGTCAAGTATAACAGTGTAATAGCTCTAGAATGCAAAACAAATGTTCTGTAACATGCATTGTTCCACTCATAGTTTGATTCAAGGTTGTCTCCAGGCCATGTTCAGTCACATAATTTTCTCCCACTCCAGGAACAAAAGGTGTACTGTTGAGGTAACCCAAGTTAGCAATACCAATAAAGTGTTAGCAGCATTGTGCTTACCTGGCTAAATCTGTCTGAATATATGCAGTAGAGCTGTATCCCTAGCATGTCTGTACTAAGTTTCTGCAGTCAATTATTACTTTATTTGTATATGTCCCTGCAGTCACAGCTATTGGGTTCTATTCCCATGTCTGCCAACTAAGGCATAATGGCTGCCTAGTTTACTTACTGTATACAGACATGCCTCTTAAGTGTCGCAATTTCTAATAATATAATTAAAACTGCCTAATCTGTCTGTTACATGATTACCAGAAAAATGATTACCTAGAATTCAATGTATTACCAAATACACTTACAGAACACCTTAATAGTTATACAAGTCCACATTATGTGAAACTGTTCTGTGTAGTTGTGTACCTGCATTTGTTATTGCTTGGCCCATACTGACCCAAGCTATCAGCTTGAGCTATATGTATGTGCTACATCAGCGATAGCAAAATTGTAGTTGCTGTACTCAAAACTGACACTACACACCTGTAGTAGTATTTAGTACCAGTGTTTTCAGGGATATAATCTGCAATGTCAATAATGGAATGCTTTTCTCTCTCCACCCATGATCTTCATTTATTTATTATTGTTATTTATTATTATGATTTAATATTAACATATTTTGCTAAACTAACTATATTTTGTTAAAATGTGTTTTATCATTGTCATGTTTTATTATGATTCAATATTAACATATTTTGTTAAGCTAACTACATCTTGTTAAAATGTGTTCTATTATTGTTATGTTTCATTATGATTCAATATGAACATTTTTTGTTAAACTAACTGTTTTGTTGCCCTTAATGTTTAAACTGTACTACATGCTGTTAATATACTGACTGTTATGTTACATAATGTTGTGTTACACATACTATACAATAATATGTATTTGGACTAATAAATATGATGTTCCATCCTGTTAATACTAACAATGGTTTGGTTATTACTAACCTTAACTTATTGCTATAACTCATTCACCACAGCACATCAAGGTGGGCCAGTTCTGGCTGATCTGCCTACCTTACCTCCTCTGGCCATAGCACTGGGTCCCAGCAAGTCTGGGACCCAGACCAGTGATGCCCTATCTGCCAGCCCTGCACTACCTGTAGGATTGGGTAGTTCTGCCCCACAGGATGGGGCTGGGGCCCCCTCTGGGAGCGGTGATGGAGGGGGCGTTGTCACCCAGGCTGAGCTGGTGGTTTTGGAGAGCAGCATTTTGTACCATAGTTTTGACTGCTGCCTGCACCAGATCGAGGACAGGCTGGCCTACCTGGTGGGACAGCCTCATGCTGGTGCCCAGCCTCCACCACTGCACCCCCAGGGCAGTGATGGAGCAGTGTTGACAGCACCATGGGTGGGTATGTGAGTCATACTGCTGCCTTGTGGAGGTACATGGGACTGAGATTCCACAACACCCTCCTTATCCAAGGTGTTCACTCCCCTCGTGTGTCACACACCGCACCGGTCTGTTGTCTTGTCTGTCTGAAAATGCCTCCTCACCTATCCAACTTACCTTCCCCACACATACCTCTGCCTCTTCCCCAACATTCCACTCTCACCTTAAAAAAAAGGGCACCTGTCCTACAAAAAAAATATCATCCCATACATAGCTTTCCATTTCACATGAGTGTCCACTAGACACGTAATTTGGTCTGATTGGCTTGACAATGTAGTTATGTTGTCCTCACCCCTCTTTCTGGAGGTAAGAGTACAAAGTCATATACAAATTCTGTCAAAATGCACAGTTGTTGCTGTACAAGGAATAGATAGCTATGTTTTTTTGGTACACCCTTCCTGCACATCCTTACCTGCCTTTCACTATGTTTTTCCCCCTGCTTGTACCCCCATTTCACTACTTTCCTGTCTTTCCATTTTTCTTTTCTTTATATTTTTTAGCGAGACTGTGTGATGTGCTGTGCCATGCAGCTTCACTAAGCTCAGCTAAATGGAGCTATATTGACTATATGTGTTTTAAAAATCATAATAAACATGTACAAAATAAACACCTGTCCCATATTTCAAACCCAAGACCATTGCACCTGCAGACCACTACATTAACCTGCTATGCCACACAACTCTTAATTAAACCAGGTGGTTTAAACAAATCATAGTAATTGCCATTTACAGTCATTACATGTGTTTCAGCAGAGCTGTGCATCATGCTGCACCTCACAAACTTGGTTAAAAAGTAATGGAAAAATTGGGAGTGTACCTTGGACTCTGGTGCAACACTACACCACTGGAAAGCCAAACACATAATAATGCATGTAATTGAGGCCTCTGATAGCAGGTACATGTGCCCCTTTACCAGCAACATGTAGAAATACACCCGCTAAGGCATTAATGGCAAAATACATGTTCCACTGGGACCCTGGTTCAGATATACATCCATACAAAGCCATGCACATACTGTTGGATGTAAAAATGTTTGTCACAGCCTGTATGTGTGCACATATATTTTGACAATACTCCTTCTGTAGCAGTGATTCAGTAGCTCAGTCTGTTAAATGCCTTGCAAACAGTACATTTTTCCACACAGAGTCCTTGGTTCAAATCCAGCAGTGCGTAGCAATGAAATTACAGTATTATGAAGCCAGTATTTAATGACGGAGTCATGCACTCATTACCCACACCATGCATTTCAAAGGAAATGTCTGATTTTCACTGATGGAAGTCACAGGCCTGTAGATAGAAACATGCTTCACATATCCCTATAGCAAAACTATAAGTGCATAAAGTGTCACGTCATGCATTAATATGCATTCACAGAGAAGTTCAACTTAGGTACTACAAATGAGGGCCATTAGTATCAGAGTGCAACACAGAATCCTGTCAGACTGACAGTGATGATTAGCATAGCTAACATACAAATCTGAAGTCCCTACTTGTAACAAGGACTGGCCTCACACTTGTTCCAAATTACTACCAGACTGTAACACATGGCCTGACAGTCACCCAAATGGTAGAAATATTCTTATATTTATCCCCCATGCTCTTAAGGACACAACAAACATGTGGCCTAGTACTCTGTTAATAATACCATTGACTAACATACTTACCTTAATCACATGCCTTGATTGGACTGGAAAGGGTACCCTCAGTCTTGCTCTGCCTCTACAACAAGGCTGACACAGCTCCCACAGTTACTACTACAGCCTGTTCTCCTCCAAAGTGTTTACACTCTCTGCTTATGCCTATTATCTGCAGCAGCAGCCTGTAGCACACACATCACTATGTAAAAGTTGCTGCTACAGACCTACCGTCTGTGATGATGTAGTCTCCTCACCCCAGTAATGTCTAGCACAACATATCAGAAAATGCCCCTAATCTACAGGATGGCCTTATATATTGTACAGTGGTTGCATCTCATTAGCTGATGATAGTTCAGATTAGATATGTTGGCTGCAATTAGCATTTCAGAACCACAGATTGGTCAAGGTTCAAGCACCTGCTGATGAGAAGCATGCTAAAAGACAAGCACCTGGCTAAGGGGAACCAGTCTGTATGAGGCTTTCCTCACACAGAACATGTACATGCAAAATATTAACTATCAGCACATAGCAGAGGAGTACGGCATGCCATCTGGTATGTAACCATTTTGTTTACATCAGGATGCAGATGTGTGAATATACTTACAGGGAATAGGGATCACAGCAATAAGCCACTCTTAGAACTGTGATAATGACATATCAATGATCTCAAGATTTGTTACACATACAGAGGATGTGCAATACCTCAAAGGTAGAATATATATTGTCAGTGTGGCACACTGGGCTTGTGGGACTCTCCTGTTATGGTGGTTGTAATTACACACTGCTGTTTGTTTGGCACAGATGTTTTGACATATTATCAGGGGGATTGCCCCTTGGGGGCACACTGCAATAGACTCCTGTGTTGGACGTATGATTGTACAGCAGTATCTGTCATGGCACATATGGGGATACCTGACTATCAATAGTATCCTAGTTGTATCCACATGCTTAGTATGTTTGCACACTGCGGAATATGACATGTGTGATCAAGCAGTGGATATTGCCAGCCATTTTGTCCTTGCTGTATCTCTACTTAGTGTATTTCCACGTATGCGATCCTGACATGTGTTCCCATGTTGTTGTCTTTCAGGAAATATGTATGCAAGATGCTGTGCAGTTTTCATAGATGCAGAGAATGAGCTGATATGGGAAGGGCTCCGTCAGTACCATGAAGTCCTACTGTCCAGGGGAGGCACAGCAGAGAACAGTGGGAGGCATTGTGGGCTGACTTTATCCATGATGTCAATGCCACAGGTCATCAGAACAGGATATATAAACAGGTTCGACACCACGCAACAGACATGACGAATGCTGCATGTAGAAGAATGGCAGATGTAGCCAGGGATCATGGTGCCAACAGTGGAGGGCCTGCAGTGGAACAACCACTCTCAGCCACAGAGGAATTCCTGGCAAATCTAGGCACACATGACAGCTTCCAGGCATCCATCTCACCCTATATTGTGGATGTAGGTGCCACAATTTCCTGGCAGAGGAGCATGCAGGTAAGCTCAGTTTGATCAGCATTGGGGTACTGTAGCATGCAGTGTGTCAGGAGGTACATAGTCTTAAATGGGTGTCAAGTCTGTCTGCTTTTGGGGGGAGAAGGGTTTAACTGCAGTTTGACTGTCATGCTCAGATTTTGACCACTATAACAATTAACACAGCAACTATTGTAAATGTGAGATATATGGATGTATTACTATGTGGTGGAACATGCAGTGGTACTGACATTATATCTCCCTCAACTTTTCATAGATCCATCAGGTATTGCACAAGCCTGTGGTCCTGTTCCTGGTAAGCATGGCACTGTTTTGTTATTGATGTAGGTTTACAGCATTGTAATCTCTAGACTGTTATCCCAAGCCTGCTGCCTGCACTGCTGTACTGTTGGCATGATTGCCAAATGCACACATATGCTCTGACTGTACACGTTATACTCATACCAATGCCTTGCAGTTGTGACCACACTGATAGATGTGACAGTATTTTCAGGACACTACACAGTGTTATATGTGTCAGCTGTGTAGAACCTACACTAATGTCAACAGTGTACCTCACTGTTGCTGATGAGATTGCAGTGTAATGAAATTTTATTTATAAGTAACTACAGCTGTTAGTGAGAAGAGTACTGTATTCAGGTCCTACTATATGAGGTTGTGTTTTCAATAGGTCTGTCATAGTGACAACAGTGTATAGAGCCTTACATATATCACAACATTGTACCATAGAGCATAATAGTGCAGGTGTTAATGTACTGCTTTTTCCTTTCTTATCACAGGTGACCAGGGGTTGGTGTCTGTCCCCTACACAAACTGATATCAATGTCACCACTGACTCTGATGATGATGGTGGCCACAGTGAGACACAGGTGAGGTTTCAGATGCTGAATCTGTTCCAGAGGTTGACATCCCTCTTCTGACCTCATTGTCACTGCACACAGTCAGTATGCCCACACTTACCCAGTCCCCAGAGGCCACAGATACTGGACATTCAGAGGGTGGGGTCATTGAACAGGACAATGTGGCAACTATGACTCCAGTGAGTGTAGATACTGGCCATAGCCAGAGAGCTGGCGAGGTTCCATACACAGATTGATAGTTTGCAGGTGTCACATGATGGGTTACTTGGCACATGTTTTGGGCCATCATGGAGACACAGGCACTTTCTGAATGAAATTCCAGACGTATGCTTATGGTTATGGATACAGCACAGTCTGACATCCGTGACTGCCTCTACCACATTGGTGACACCCTGGATTGGTTCACTGATGCAGTGGGCAGAATGTGGGCTGAGACAATGTCTGTCTTGGAACACACAGTGTGTTGGAATGTCTGGTTGGAGTTGAGCATCAGACTCATGGACATAGGTCAGCAACCCCATCTTTTGAGAGCACGCTCCCTTAGTGGCAGTACATCCAGTGCTACAGAAGAGAATGTGCTGTCCACACCAAGACTTTGCAGGCCATGGGCTCATGGTCCTGGGTCGTTCTGTGGAGGACTGGGTCCCAGCAGACAGCAGTCACCATCAGGTACTAGCACTGCTTCTGACTTTGGGCATGGTGGTACCAGTGCAACTCCTGGCAGAGCCAATTCCCTTGTTCTGGGCTGGAGATGGTGAAATTACAGCTCTACCATGTATGGTGCAAAGCTGTCCAATATACACACATTTAGGGCTAGCACTGAGCTTGACTGTGTATTTGCACATACTCACACACGACTGCCAAATGCAGGTCAACCTATAGACACACAAGGCACGTTTCCATGGTCCATCTTACCTGCTTCCCTTCCTGACTCACACACATGCTGTCAAGTGCTTGGGTCAGCCTAGGTCCACTGCAACCCCACACAACCACCCTCTGCAAGTGATGATACCTGTGCTGCATTCCTGTCATCCTCACCATCGATGCAGAGAATTTTAGTTATGTGTCTGATGCACAGTGTGACTACATTAGTTAACATGTACTTGTGTAATGCAATGCTGTTTTGCCAAGCCACTTTTAGTTGTTACTGACAGATACTGCATGCTGGCAATTGTCATGAATATGCCACATACTTTTGTTTACCTTATGTTGCATGATGTTGTAATGGCTGTATACTTACACAATGAGAGGTGTGTCACAGACCTGTGTATGTTTTTGTTACAAGAGTCTGTTGGGAGAACCTATGGGTACACAGCGGCAATACAGCAGCACAGGATGGCATGTCAGCACAGCAGATATATGTCTTCTACAAAGTGCAGCACTATAACTGCATGGCTACATAAGTTCATATGTGTATAACAGGCTAACAAGGGCAATGGCATCAGTCAGGGTACTCATGCATCCCTAATCTGTGAAAAGGTCTGATTCCCTCGGTAAGTGTCACCAAGGTTTTAGGTACTAACACATCTACAAATGTGGTGATGGAGATGAGCCATCTACAAATATCCTGTGTCCAGTACAGACAATTGTCTGACACCAGTTATGATTGTCATGCTCTGCATCCCGTTGCATGATTTGAACATGAGGTGTGTTGCAGCAGATGTGTGCTTCACATGCATGGGGGCATGTTTCATGTAGGGTGTATGGTCTGTGTTACATACCTGTCTCTCCAGCATGTACTATGCATATCAAAGTAATGTTATAGATGTGTCAAACAGGTGAGACACATGTTAGTGCTTTCATTGATATGTGGGGGGGGGGTATAAAGTGGGATCCAACACGTCCTTGTCTGCAGCCATACACATCCCCTCCAATGCATTTTGGTGACAAACTACAAATGTACAATCTTGACACAGACTCCACAGGACATGTTATCTGCACTGTGTACTGGTGTACCATGAAACCTGTGTGGATGTAACACTTGTATGATATTGCTGTGTAGTGACATAGCAAGGGTGACATTGCACACAATGATAGGTGTGATGGCTGCCACATTCAGTATAGCAGTGACAGTCTGGGATTTCCATCCCATACCTGTCTGTATAGGTTGTACAACAGTGACTGCATCCTCACATCTGACTGACCATTGAAAGGGAAAGGTTACATTACTCTAAGTGTCCATAACTCCATGTGTACTGGCTCAACTGTGTGTGATGTGCAGATACTACAATATATTTTAGGAGTGTATGTCTTCCCAAAGGATAGTATTGTGCAGTCGTTGGCATGTAGTCTTTGTCAGTGGCTCAGACAATAACTGAATATATGTCTTAGGCCATCCTGGATAACCATTGGTTCTGTGTGGGATTCGGTGACAGCTCCTAATATGCAATTACCTGCTAATGTACTCAGTCAGAGGTTACTGACAGTGCCCATGACTGCAGGGAGGGAATGGCTAAAAGGAGTACAGCAATAATGAAGAATGGTGAACTTTACTGGTGAGTGGCATCATTGCACCATAGGTCTCCCAATGCTATCTTCCCAGAATATGACTGTCAGACACTTGCCTATCCACCAGCTGCCATAACACTGTACATAATATGCACAGTTTCCAGCAAGGTCTGCTGGCTTACTATTGTCAAACAACTCCTTGTCAACCCATAGTTGGTGGCGTGAGACATTTTTCTGTCATCCATTGCATAGTGTAACAGGCAATGTGTTCCGCCAGTTACAGTTGGTAGGCATGCCCTGGCCTTGAGAAAAAGTAACAGTGTTTGGTTCAGTATCAGTAGGTTTATGACAGTGTTAGTGCTCGTATTCATGCTAACTCCTTTCATGGAATTGCAGGTGACATGGATCAGAGATCTGGGAGCACTGCTTGGCACTACATACTAGTTGTCCTCTGTGCACATACATATTGCAGTTACCTCCAGCATGTTGCAAGAAGGGAGTCATGCAAGGTGTCTGTATAGAGCACAGACAAACAAGTTAGGGAAGTGTAATATGTATACACTGTATTAGTAGTGTTGCAGCTCACTTGTCTAAAGGTTAGTCCAGGTCCTTACCTATGATGTCATGGAGCAGTGCCATGATATCTCCACATGGGGAACCAACGTATTGCACCATGTGTTTACCAATATAGGTGACCACCACAGTCCACCCAATGTGAGGTCCTCCTTGGTGGGATCTGGCCACATATCAGTCTCCTTAGACCTACCAGCACGAACCCCCTTTACAGACAATATAAACATATATGTTAACAAAGCCATTTATTACCTCCTGCGGGATGGTTGACATAGCTTGACTGTACCTCCCCCTTCAGATGGAACAGGCAAGTATGCAGAGCTCTAGACCTATGATTTTCTCAGCACCATTACAACTGCATGAACTCATCTGTATGTGACAGGAGAGACACAGATTCATCATGGCATAGCAAACCTGACTGGTGGACAACTGCCATTAGCAGGCTGTACAATAACAGGTGGACAGTGCTGTGTGACAGTTAGGGTGAGGGTGCCCCCCTAACATGGAGGCACAATCTTCTCAGCTAAAAGATGCACATAGTGTTGTTGCAATGTTGTGTAGACATGGTAAGTGACAAAATTCGCCACCCACACAATGCAGAACCACAACGTACAGTGTAGTTACATGTTCATAGGTTCATAGGTGTGTACTAGGCTAATGGCTCTGGAGCCTTTAGAAGCTTAGCCTATAGAAGTGCCCTAGCATTGTGCTACCCAACATTAATTCCCAGTGCTTCTATCAAGCAGAGCCACTGCAGTGATCTATGGTGTGAACTTTCTATTTCCCATCCACTCATCAAGATTTCTCTTGAAGAGGGTCAGTGAGGTGCTCTGCTTGACATGCATGGGAAGTCTATTCTGGGGCATGGGCAGTCTTTGAGTTATGAACTTGTCCCTCCAGCGTGTTCTGCTGATTCTGGTAATGAGGTTGAGGTCTCTGGAGCATGTGGTGTGATTTGGATTTCTTTAGATGTAGCATTTCTAGCAGAGCTGGGTCAGACATGGCTTTGTAAGTCAAGCAAAGATCATCTCTTAGTAGATGATATGAGAAAGAATAGCGGGAGATTTTTGAGTCTGTCCATGAAGGACATGTGTTTAAGAACCAGGATCCTCTTTGTGAGGTACTTGTGTGGCCTTATCAGCTGTTGCATGTGTCTAATGAGGTACATGCCAAATGGGGCATATACTAGATGATTGGCCTAATGAGGGAAGAGTAGAGAGAGATGATGACCTCTTTCTTCCTGGATGCAAAACTCTTGGTAATGAGATGTGCCACATAGAAGGACTTTCTGACCACAGTGGTAATGTGGTGGTTGAAGGAGAGGTTGCAGTCAATGTGTGTCCCCAGATCTCTTATAATGCATATAATGTGTGACCTCAAAGGACAGGCTCAGATTGTCTGTGAAATCATACATAATGCTGCCACATATGATGGGTCTGTACTTATAGCTAACTTGTAGTCCCACACTGCCTGTGTCAACTGCACTCCCCTGTCCCCAACACATGTGACACATGACATTCCTACAACCTGTCCCATAACTTCCATATTTACAGAGCAGTTCATAACTGGCCTCTCAATTGAGGATACACAGCATCTATTGCACATGCTAAAATTCCAGGTTGCATCCCACATGTGATCTGAAAAGAATTCACAACTCCATTGAAAAAACCTTGCAATCATACTAAAACGACTGGCTGCACCCCAGCTGAGTGGACAAGAGCAACTGTTATGCCCCTGCACAGAGGTGGTGCATCCACTGACCAACATAATCATAGACCTCTTTGTCTAAGTATCCATATATGTATGCCCATAAAGACAATCACCATGGAGCTGATCAGCACACATATATGTGATTTACACACAGCTGACTGTACACAGTTTGTATGTGTGATAGGGAAGCATGAATGTTACACATGGTGGACATGTCCGAGGCATTCATCAAGGACCTGCGTGAGGTTATGTCAGGGCGTACAACCCCCAAGATTGAGTCAAGCCACCTGTCTATATTCCCTACTCAGGCAACATTTACAAAACCACCACTTAGGCATCCCTGATACTGTCATTTTAGGGGTCACTAAGTGGCCCATTGATGGCACACATACTCAACATAGGGACATCAACCTCCAATAGCTGATGTATATGCAGCAGTGTTCAACAGGGTGCAGCTCTAGGTCCTTCACTGCTTGGAAGACATTTAACCACAATACATTTGGCTACTGAATGACTGTACCCAACAAGGTTGGTTGATGCCTGCAAATTGTGAGCACTCATAGGGTCTCGGTATTATGTCACTACCCTGCAAGGGGTATAGCTGAGCACATGCCTGTTGACATACTAATGGCCATGAACTCCATGCATATCTATATGTGGTATCATTTCCATCAGTAAGACCTATGTACCTGGTAAGTAGCACATCAGTTGCAACATGTGCTGTACATACTTGGGTGAAAGAACTAGGTACAAAGACCTGGCCACACAGGTCTGCACCAAATGTGCCTCAGTTCACCATGTCTCTACAGTGGTATGGCAAGAATCATATGGCATAGTTGAGGGTGCAGTCACCTGTAAGTGACATACTCATAACTTCTAAGTATTCTTACCTCAGCACGCCAATTTCTGAGTGCAATGGCTATTTGGTAATGTACCTTCCCAAACAATGCTGGCACTTGGACATAACAGCATTGTCCCTCACAAGGGCACCTCACATATTCAGTATGTGTTTCATGGAGACCGTCTGCAATGAGTGTCATTTTAGCCTGTGGCATATAGACTACTCAGAGGTGCTCTGCGCCTTGCATATGGGGCAATGTGTGACCCTGCTTGATTGCATATGCTGCCTATCTGTAATAGGCATAGTACATGGCTAAAGCACTGTAAGGACATTAACCACGTATGTGAGGTGAGTGGAGGAAATTTTTCTAGCAGATATAAACACACCCTTGGAACAGAACCCAGTCTAATGGCAAACAGAGCATCTCAGTGCACCTCAGCACATACTATGTGTATGACTGGCTGGGCGACTGTCATCCCAACACAGGACACATTTGCTTGTTTCCCTGTTGGACTGGGGCAATACATGCCAATCCTGTAACTATGGGTATAAAGTTGTGTAGGATTGTGAGGGCTATGCAGCCATTATGCTAGTGAAGTTAAAAAATCCTATGGTTCTATAAGATGATGTAAAATGCTCTAACAGCCTCGCACACAAACAGGCTTTATTGGGGCTAGCACCACCTCCAATTACTGTGCACAGGACATGCCAAGGCACACACTTAGTGCAAGTTGGTGGTATGGAGTTTAGAACACTTACCTATGTAATGGTACACACTACAGTACATGAGGCACACAACACACCTCATGTCTGCTAGTACTATGAGTTTATGACATATAATGCTCAATGACATCAGCAGGCCTTGTTGTGGTCAGTCATACTACGAAACCCTACCTATTTCTAAGTTAATGAGGTGATCATATTTATGCCATATAGACAAACACATACAAGTGGCCTTCAGTGAAATTAAAACCCCTACTAATCTAGTCTTACACATTATAGATCACAGTACTTATAGCACATACCACAGCTTAAGTCTAATATTACACTGGCAGCTGGTAGTCTTAAGATGGATGACATCATCAGGCCTTGTAAAAGAGGACAGTTTGGACATTAGCAGAAGCTTACAGGGCCAAAAAGTGCATACACATTTCAGGTTGATAGCCTATGAGGGCATGTCATTTATTTTGCAGGGACACACACACACACACACACACACACACACACACACACACACACACACACACACACACACACACACACACACACACACACTCACATCAAGTAGCCTGAAGTGAGATTATAACCCCTACCTATCTAGTCTTGCACACTATAGATCACAGTGGTCATTGTACATGCTATGGCTTAAATATGATACTGCACTGGCAGCTGGCAGTCTTAAGGTGGATGGCATCATCAGGCCTTGTAGAAGAGGACAGTTTAGATGGTAGCAGCATTTTACAGGGACAAAAAGTGTATAAGCATTGCAGGTTGATAGCCCATGAGGGCATGTCAGTTGTTTTGCAGAGGGACACACACACACACACACACACACACACACACACACACACACACACACACACACACACACACACACACACACACACACACACACACACACACACACACACACACACACACACACACACACACACACACACACACACACACACACGTAGCCTGGAGTGAGATTAGAACCCTGACCTATCTAGTCTTACACACTTTAGATCACCAGCTTGTCTGTTGCATATGCGATTGCAGGCACAGTACTTGTGGATTACACAAACTAGGCTCATGTGGAACAGCATCTGTGGCCTGCAGTGTGATATTGCTTAGTACTGTTATCTGTATATAGTATCCTAGCAATGAAATAACTATTATCCTAGCTATGTGTGTACAGTTAACAGTATGGCCATATGTGGCTGTTTGCACTTAGATAGACAAGCCTGTGGGCAGAAACAATGTGCCCTGTCCATGCATGCATTGCCAACATTATACATTACACCACCTGCTCACCTGTTTCTGTCTATGTGGTGACATCCAGCAGGCACAGGTGTCTGTACTTAAGTGGATTATATACTGTTGAGTCCTTACATTGGATCCTTTGAGCAACAGTATAGATGTGGGATAGTGCAGATTTACTCACCATTATTAGGGTATGTAGGACAATACAGACATCCACACACAAATTTCTGTATATAACAGGGATGTATATATAAATGTAGCTCTGTGTGTGTATGATACATATATGTGTTGTGTAGATACATGGAAAGATTCTATGTATCAGTTTAATATATATATATATATATATATATATATATATATATATATATATATATATATATATATATATATATATATATATATATATATATATATAGTTATATATACCAGTATATATCTATTTGACACTACATAGAGACAGAAATACTATGTATGTGAGTGAGGGATAGTGACAGATGGATATGTAAGCATATATGTTTGTATGTATAGACATATCTTCACATAACAGGTCATTTGATGAAGGCAACAGAACTGCACTTATTTTAACTAAGTGTATGGGCATGCCCAGTGGGACTGTCAGCAGCTATAAAGTGACTCCAGGCCAAACATACCTGTACTCCAGTCTGGGATTTTGTGTGTTACAGACATTGACATCTGTCCCTGTTTCCACAGTATTGCACTTCACTCAAATTGTCCATGGAATACCCCAGCTGTCTGATGTCATTAATATATGACTGAGGTTCAAAATGTTACACCACACATAGACTGGCAATCTGTGAAAACACCAACATAATAATACCTCACATGCAAAAGATGTGAATAATTCCAGATTAGAACCATCAACATCATCACCCCTGCTAACATCCCTAGCCCACTGAGTCACACAGGCTGCCAGACAGAGAAGAGTCATTCATCACACAATCACCAGCATAAAAATGTACATTGTTATCCTGCGTTAAGTGAGACATACAATGTATGATCAATTTCTATGTTACAGCCCTGAGATTGCCTGGTCCACTGATATACCATTGCTGATTTTCTGTTAAAGCAGTTATATGGGAACACTGCTGTGTTGGGGGTGGGGGAACAACAGCACATGATCTGCTGGGATAGACAGCAGTCCAAATATCATGTGAGCCCACTGTTTAACATCTTCCTTGACTGATGTAGTGAATATTCCAACCATGAGGCCTAGTGAATATTAAGGAACACATACTATTGGACCTGGTATCTGTAGTCTCATGTGGATGTTACATCTGTCTAAATAGCCCACTATATTTCCTTGCATAACAGTAGCAGATACATACATATGACACCATATTATAGTAATCCTTATAATTAGTGTGTAGGTTTGAGACTTACCTTGCAGATGCAGCAATTGGCAGAACTGAAGTTCAGGGCTGACTCTCTCTGATGCAAGCAGTACACAGCCAATGCATGGATAGGTTCAGGTTGTGTGGGTTGCCTGGCATCAACTATTTTAATATATGTATGTGAGTAAGAGTAAGGTGTCAGTCCCCAGGACCTTAGGTTGTCAGTGAATCTTCCATGCCTACAGGGACATCATCAGGGAGCTCCTCCTCCAAGTCCTCCTGTGACTGTGGCTGTGATGACCTAGGCACTGGTGGGGGGACTGTGTATCCCTTCCCTTTGCTGATCCTGCTGCAGCTGCTTCTGCAGGATTATATCATGCAGCATGGCACATACTGTCAACATATGTGCACATGTGGCTGGAGAGTACTGCAGGGCTCCACCAGATATATTGAGGCACTGAAACCATGATTTCAGAAGCCCAGCACATGCTCCATGATCTTCCTAGTTTGTGCATTATGCCTCATTATGGAGTTCCTCTGTGGGTGTGGGTGCATTTCTGATGTGTGTCATTATCCATGGTCCAGTGCATAGCCAGCATCCTCCAGTAAATGGCCATGTGGGATATCCCCCCTAGCAAACCTCTGGGATGAATGCCAGATATGAAGCTGTGATAACTGGTAGGGCTGTCAGCATACACATTCATGATAATCTCCTGGACATTGTGCACGACCTGGCAGTTGATGGAGTGGCACTGCTTGCGGTTGATGTAGATTCTACTCTCCTCACCGGGTGGTGCCTTGATGTGTACATGACTGCATTCTATGGCACCCAGTACCTCGGGGTAGTGTGTTACATGGTAGAACTGTTGCATATTGCTGGCCCTTGCCTCAGGGGTGAGGGGAAAAGAAATGTGCTCACTGGCATGTGGTAGCATGGCATCTAGGAACTGGTGGAGTATCCTGGATGATGATGTCTGTCAGAACCCATCATGTCCCCAGTTGGTCTTTGGAAAGTCCCTGTAGCTTGTACCCTAAAGGCTACACATATCTTTGTTTCCACTGGGATGGGTTCCCCTCTGTTGGCTCTGGGTCTGAGTTGAGGGCAACAGAGCTCAGTGAGTTCTTGTAGTATGTCCATGTCCACCCTGTAGTGATCTACAATCTCCAGCCATGTAGCTCCTGGAAGGTTACCCAGGGCCTGAATACTCTTCTCCTTATCTTTCAAGGCCTATTGTCAGCAGCGCCAGCAACACTGACTTCAGCATCTAGCACATGCAGATGTAGTAGACCTGCAACAGTCCCTAGCATTCTCTCAGGTTAAAATTCACAAGTGTGTACTCCAATGGTTCAGAGTATTGTGGAAAAATCTGATTGTAGGGTGTATGCATACTTTATAGAGCTTTACTGTAGGTGCAGAATGTGTGATGGGCTAACTATGATGGATTCCACCTGCCTAATATATAATTAACATTATTTAATGGCCCTAGTTTAAGTTAAACAGGGTGTAAAGACTGATTCATATGTCACTGGCCTTTTAGATACACTCAGCACTGTGGCACTCAGTGCAAACACGTGCCCTGTAGATAAACAAAGCTTAGCAGTGAGCAAACACACCTCCCTGAAAGGACACGCTCAGCATGGTGGCATGCCGTGCAAACATGCACCACTTAGCTAAACAAAGCTTGAAAGTTAGTGCATATGTCCACCTGTAAGGACACATTCATCAAGGTGGCTTGGTGTGCAAACAGGCACAGCTAAGCTGAAATAAGCTTAGAAGGTA
This sequence comes from Protopterus annectens, assembly GCF_019279795.1. Lineage (NCBI taxonomy): Eukaryota > Metazoa > Chordata > Ceratodontiformes > Protopteridae > Protopterus > Protopterus annectens. The sequence continues at coordinate 632,939,573 of NC_056746.1, forward strand.
GTGGACACAACTCCCCCAATGTCAGCCACCTCCTCTGTAAACCCCAACATGGGTCTATGCCTACACGAAGGGGATATGCAGACACAATTACCCCTTTATGCTATTCTATAACTCCACCTCATTTGCATAGGGATCCATGCTCACAACCTAATAACTACATGCTTCATAGCCCTACCACCTTAGCAACAGCACCAAAGCACCATTCCAGGGACCTCACTCAAGGTCTTGTAATACATTTCTGTCACATTATATATTTTTTTATTTTTGCAATTTTTTTTATTTATCTATTAAGCATGTTAACAGGTCCAACATATTAAAAAAAACTTTAATTAAAACTATTTCCTTTACTTTTTCAGACACACAGGCGCATAGTTTCACTCATATCTGTATATGGTATGCCATTTCTGTCCATATAGCTACATTTTTACAGCCCCTTTTATCTGTCTGCACTCCTGTGCATTGAATTTTTCCATGTACACTACAGATACTGACATGGGATCTGAAGACCTGCCTATCTGTTTTCTGGATTGCTCTACCTGCTGTATTTGCATGAGATTCACCTGCTTATGAGGTGATTTGTATGCCACAGAACCTTCCATGTTGGTGAGTACATGTGTGCCACTCAGCAGCGTTTACAGAATCTAAAATCTGCATGCTTCCGTGTAAGCAGGGTGATGCAAAGTTTACATGGAAAAAATAACCATGTAGGCTTTATTAAATTCCCCCTATATTAATTTTAAATGTGTTTTAAATAAACAGAAGCTTAGGACCAAGATCAAGAAATTATTTTAAAGAAGAGACTCTATGTGTAATTAAGTGCTGTTTTTTAGGAATGACACAATGTATTTTTAATTTTTCTTGTTTTTATTTTGTTTTTAAAGTCGGGTGCCATGTATTTGCCCATTCTGTACTCCCAAGGGAAAGGAGGGTTTGCATATACTAAGGCATACAAGGTAATGCAATCTTCTTGGTAGAGACTGGAGAAATCACTGCTCATGCTATTGGGGAGGGAGAGAGGCATGGCTGTTTGAAAGATATGGCCCTTGCAGAAATGAAAGGATGACCTTCTCAAACAGCCTATTGCATATCCATTCCCACCACCTTGCTGGGTGCAATATGTGATGGTCCCTACTCTGGGCCAGTGATCAAGAAGCCTCAGTCCTCACCAATGACACCAGTGAGGGATGGCCACTAGGAGAAAAAATGGATACACACAGTATTTTCAGATACAGCTCTCTGCATAAAGCACAATTTTCCTTAAGAACACACAGGGAGCAAAATCCAGAGCTGGAGCTGGACTCTGTGTCTCTCTCCAGGCCCCAAATAAGACTCCACACTGACCACTTTGGAGCTCTGTGTCCCTGTTCCAAGTAGCTGATGCACACACTTGGATATTTGATCTTCACACACACACACACACACACACACACACACACACACACACACACACACACACACACACGGGAAAGGCTGGCACAGATTTACCATCTGTGCCCCCTCTGCCCAGACTGTAGTGCCACCAGTCAGCTACTCTATGGCTCTTACAATGATACCCAATTATACTGAGTAAAATTAATGTGAATACAAATGGTAGAGTTTGACCAATGCAGCAAAGCTTTCAGGAGTGGTCACAGTGTTACTAAAATAAGCATAAGTACTCTTAAGATGTTAAAAGCATTCACTAAAAGACCAGCTACAATGAAAGGTATAGAAATATTTAACAGTAAATAATAAAATAGAAAACATGAGAATACTGAATATCTAGTTACAATAAACACCACAGTTTCAATCACAGGACATATAAAAAATAACACAATTGGAAAGATTCACACAGATGCAGACAAGCAATACTTAACTAATCTCACTATATTTTCCTGACTGAGAAAAGAATTACTGTTCCCTAGTTAAGTTGCTTACTATAGCAAAGCAAGATATTGAGTGTCAAATTGCATACTACAGCAAAGCAAGATGAGGTGTCTGGTTGTGTAAGATATCTGTGAGAGATCTTTTCTGTCAAGTTCCAGAAGTCGAAATGCTGGTGCGGGAGTTCTGTCATATCTCTCACTAATATCTAAAAAATCCTTTCATTGCTGGTTATAGAATGACATCACATCTGGTCACATGACTCTGGTACAATACACACCCAGAGCTTTGTTAAGATCTGTTGCAACATCTGAAAGCTATAAAATAATTTCAAAAGCTTCCACTCTTCCCAGGGTAGCAATTAGTTCTCCCCTGAGGGCAATACAGTAAGATTGCTAGATGTGGTTTTCCCAGACATTTCATCTCTGACTGCAGTCAGACCTGTAAGATAAAAATCTTTATGTCCTAAACCAACCCATTTAATTTTCAACCTATTTTTCAAAATTAGCTGGGCTGAGATTAGCCTCTTCCCTTCCAGAATTCTCTGTTAAAACCTATGCATTTAATCAATTATAATAATATTGTCTGCCATACATGTGCATCTCTTTTCTGCCCAGCAGGACCCACTGATGATGCATTTTTAACACAAGCAACTTTCCAAAAACATTTTTAACACAACCCTCTGTACAAATTAGTGTAATAGTTAAATGAAATGACATAAAATTCTTTACAAAACTCCAGCTAGCTATGCTGGCATATGTTACACATGCACTGCCATACTCTCGCTGGCACAGATGGCACTACCTCATATCATCACACATGTGAGGTTAGGGACTGGGAGGAAAAACATGTTCAAAGCACCTGTGATAGGTACCTGAATGAAGACTCCACTCAATCAGCTCCTGGCTAGCGGTAGGAATGAATATGTTGATTGACCAAGAATGGGTCTGATAGCTGTTAGTAGGACAAATAACTTTCCAGTATTTCTGAACAGAAAGTACTGGTCTGTCACAATATATATATATATATATATATATATATATATATATATATATATATATATATATATATATATATATATATATATATATATATATATATATATATATATATATATATGTATGTATTTTTATTTCTTGTTTATTGTGAATGCACATCACAGAATTGTGCTGAGATGGCAAACTTAGTGGAACAGATACTTGCGGAGTGATGGGCTGTGTGCTTCAGAGGTGGCTTTTTTTCTTCTTTTAAGTCTGGTACTTGATCATTGGTGGCTTTGGAATATTTCAGTGCATTTTATTAATTTAAAGAGAGGAAAATAATGTCTCATATATTATTCAGCCTTGCTATTACAAAGCGGGTTTGTTTTATAGAGTTCTCAAAGATCAGAGAGAAGATGCAGACCTTTAATACACTGTTCCTACTCTTTAAAACTATTCACCTCTGTGAGTACATTTAAGTAACAGCCATATACTTAGCTTTTAAAAACAACCTTTGAGCTTGTATACAATGATGTCATGATTTAAATCCTGACGATTACTGTTTTATTAATGAATTGTTTGCCTTTTTACTGCTCTATTTTATTGAAATTTGTTAGGTGCTACTTGAGATGAGTCTGTTCTGGCTTCTTACTGGCTAACTGCTCGTACATGGTGTTCAGCTGTGTGTTCAGATCTGAACAGATTCAAATACATTCCCCAAACTAAATATACTTCTTCCTTGTTGATGTAAAGAACATTATTGTAAGGGCAAAACCTGTCTGTGGGTAGAGTATCTCCCTCCGCAAAAAAATGTTTTTTAATTTTTGCTTGTGTCTCAAGCTGAAACTGTACTGGGCAGGTGTCAGCAAGATCCTGACACTGAAGCAATGTGTGCTTGATTGTGTATATTATTTGTCATTATTTATCATGTATGTGTGTGTATGTATATGTGTGTCTGAGAAGAAGAATGCACATATTTTAAGATGTAAAACAAGCTATAATGAGATATGTACTTAGGGATTCATTTGGTTCTCCTCTGGAATTATAGCCCCTAGATTAGTGTGTGTTAATATACAGAATAGCCATACATACACTCATGTGTTTGTGTGTCTGTGTGGTGCATTTGTGTGTACTTCTTAGTGGGACTCATAGACACTGAAACAGAAGTTCAACTTGTTCTGCACTGAATAGTTCAAGCAGTGCTACTTGTCTTTTTTGCGATTTATAGTTATGCATATTCCCACTACAGCAACCTCTCACTGAGCTGGAATTTGCATAACTAGGAATTAGTAAAATGGAGTAGTTTTGCATTAATCAGTTGAGGGCCCTACAATGTATGCTACAAAGCAGTAGAGATACTGGCAGACCACACACAGGCACAGAATTTGTCCACCACAGCCAAGACAGACAGCCTTACAGACAGACACACACACACACACACACACACACACACACACACACACACACACACACACACACACACACACACACACACACACACATACCACAGTCACTGTGTATAGGTAGTGTTACAGCAAAGTGGTAATCCTTGAAATCTTTAGCCCAGCCACCACCACCATCACTGCAATGGCTAGCCAGACAAGCAGGGATAGAATCAATATGAAATAGATATGGTCCTAGCAGTCCTGTGTTTTGCACCAGTATCCCTTCCTGACCCCTTGCCAAATCCCAATGCTTCTTTCCCCTTAGATGTAGCACATTGTGTGGGAGGGGAAGTTATTCTTGGTGGTCTAATGGCTCAGTAACCTTCTCTACCCCTTTCTTGATAATTTCCAGTGCACAAACACATGCACACATACAAACATTTAGGCACCCAATGCTCATACATGCACACTGACCCACATACAAACAGCCTCACACTTGCATGCAGGCATACACACATATAAGTACCTGGACTCTCTGCATCCACATCTCTCCATTCTTATCAACAATCATGTCAGGCAGTGATAATCCACTATACATGCTTGTCTGTGCCCCCCGCCCACATACTAGCTCTCACAATGTACCTACACAAATACACATACCTATTCATATTTAGTCTCTTGATAAACACAAATGTAAGTGGACACACACACACACACACACACACACACACACACACACACACACACACACACACACACACACAAGAATATACATGTGATGAAGGGAGATACTGTGCATATCAACATGATTTATATAAGATGCTTGTATTACAACTGTATTAGAACTGTATGTCCACTGCTGGTACAGAAGTGTGTGTTGAAAATGTTTTTGGAAAGTGCTGTTTAAAATGTAACCACAGTGAGCCCTGCTGGAAGAGAGCAGAAATGCACATGCACTATTGTAACTATTTAAATGTATATATTTTAACAGTGGAAACTGGAATACAGGAAGTTAACTTCAGTCCAGCAAAACTTTAGAAAAATAGCTGAAATTAAATTACTTTTTGACAGCAAGTGACACAGGTCTGTGCTGAGAGGCTTTCTTTATTGTCTTTGGAGTGAACTACTACAATTGCTTGATGGCTTCCAGCATCTGCCAAAGATCTGAGGTTTATGTATGCTAAATACTGCTAGCTTCCAGCTGTGGGGGTTTCACCTGGGATAGAGTCGGATGACAATAAATGATGTCTTTCTGCAGGCTATCCCAGCAGTAATATTTGAGATATTAATTTAATAAGTTTCTTTGAGAGATACAGCATTATGTATTCTGTCTTTGACCTGACAACAACTAGAAGATCCATTCACCACATTTGCCTTGCTCTGATGAAGTAAGTTTCTAGGGAACAGTATAATTCTCTTAGATATAGTCAAGAATATAGCAAATCTTAGTTTAGATACTTTTCTTTATTTATTTGAGACTGTCCTGCAATGTTGTTTTAAATATTTCCTATGAGTTTGAACACTGATGTTACTGTGATTATATGCTGAGTATTTTCTTGTTCTTTTATTAAATATACTTCAACCTTTCATTGCAGCTGATCTGTCTAGAGATATTTAAGTTTTGTGAGTACTTGCATCTTTACTTGGTTACACTGTGTAGGCCACTCCTAATAGCCTTGCTGTTGGTCAAACTACCATTTGTATTAATATTAAAATTACACAGTAGGATTGGACACCCTTTGTTAAGGGCTTTAAAGTAGCTGATAAGGAGTTGGTTTGGTGGCAGTAATAATTACCTTATAGTATGGACAAAATGGGACATAGTTAGTAAACCTGTGCTAGCCCTTCCCATATGTGTGTGTGTGTGTGTGTGTGTGTGTGTGTGTGTGTGTGTGTGTGTGTGTGTGTGTGTGTGTGTGTGTAAATCACTGGTTGGACAGAAAGGGTGCTGGAGGTCTTGGCTTGGCCACTCAGCTGAGATCTCAACTCTATAGCTGTGCCAGTGGGGAGTCTTGTTGGAGATCTGGAGAAAGAGGGAAAAACCAGCTCTGGACTGACTGTGGTTTCTGTGAGCTCTTAAGGGAAATTGCACTTGAGGCAGAGAGCTGCATCTGGAAGTACTGTGTGTGTACCTTGCCATCCTTCCAGTGTACATCCCCCACTGCTGTCAGTGGTGAAGAATGAAGCTTCTTGATTACTGGTCCAGTGGTGGGTCATCACATTTATTGGTTGGCAGTGGTGGGATATCCACATATTGGGATTCAGTGGTGTGGATATTGAATTCCTGTAGCCTGTAAACTGTGGTCACTAAAGAAGGTGTTTGTACTCTCAAGCAGCCACATGGTGAACATTCAGAGTTTCATACACAATAGTTTTATTTATTTTTTGTTAGCTTAGCTAGTCTGGGAGAGCAGGCAAGGATGTCAGCAAAAGCATATGGAGAAGCTGACAAGAAGCCAGTTGGCTGAGATGTGCCATGCCAAAGGACTGGTGCATGCCAATATGACTAAAGCAGAAATGGTTGCAGCCTTAATCACAGCTGCATCACAGACCAGCAACCAGGAGGACAACCAGACTGGCTTTGGGGATGTACAGCTCTCAGAAAATGGACAGTTCAACCTTTCCACAGAGGACATAAAGATCTGTCTGGAGATAAAGAGACTTGAACTGGAGACCAAACATTTGGAAGGAGAATCAGCAGAGAGACTGCGGCATTTGAAGATTGAAGAAAATGAAAAACGGTGGCATTTGGTGGCTGAAGAAAAGGAGAAACAGATGTTTGTAGGCTGAAGAAAATGAGTGCAGAGCCAACATGAAAATGAGATGCTGACTCTTTGCCAGGGTCATGGAGGTAATGGGGAAGGGAGCATCTAAGCCCCAGAAGCAATAAAGGTCAGTAAATTTCTTCCACAGTTTACAGAGGGTGATACTTTTGATAGTTTTATTCATATGTTTGAAAGGGTGTGTAAACAGTATAATGTAAGGTTCCTGACCCCCTTACTCCATGGTAAAGCTGTAACTGCTGTTTCTAAATTGTCTGATACTGACTGCTTAAATTATAATATAGTTAAAAATGATTTATTAGAGTGTTTTAAGCTAACACCTGAGGCTTAGAAAAAGGTTTTGTGAACATCGACGCAAGTGTGTGTGAATATATTGCTGAGTTAAGCACTTATTTTCATAGATGGGTGTGTGGGTGTCAGGTCACCAGTTTTGAAGGTCTGGGAGATCTTTTGATGAGGGAAGAAGCCCTTAGCACTTTGTCTGAGGACATGAGAATCTGGTTAGAAAGTGTGTGTGGATATATTGCTGAGTTAAGCACTAATTTTCATAGATGTGTGAGTGGGTGTCTGGTCACCACTTTTGAAGGGCTGGCAGACCTTTTGTTGAGGGAACAAGCCCTTAGCACTTTGTCTCAGGACATGAGAATCTGGATAACAGGGAATCCTATCTTGCTGCCATAAAGTACTTTAACTTTAGCTATTTTTCTGAAGTTTTGCTGGACTGAAGTTACCTACCTACCCTGCTGAAAATCTCTAACAAGGCATTTACCACCACAACGCAAATTAGTTGGGGAAAAAGGGTGACCCATACTTAGCAATCAGGGTATCACTGCGCAGGAAAGAGATACCCAGTGCTGGACATGAGTCTAAGAGAACCTATTGTGGGCAGCCTATACCACCCCAACAGAGTCCACCAGTAACAGGGAAAGCCACTGGTTCAGGTACATGGCCAGGATCAAGGGTTAAATGTTTTAAATGTAACCAGTGGGGCCATGTAACATATAGATGTTCACAGAGGCAAGGTGGGGAACAAAAGGTGGGAGAGCCAGTAAGTGAGAATGACAGAATGCCAGCAGTAAGTTGTCTGAAGACAGCAAGGGTACCAAACTACCACAAGAGGTTATATCCTATCTTAGTAGATGGGAAAGAGGTCACTGCTAAGACAGACATAGCCTCTGACATAACCATTGTAAAACCTGCAATGATTAAAGAGGAGCACTACTTGCTTGGGCAGTCTACTCCAGTCAGAGATTTAGGAGAGACCCCATTCCAAATACCTTTGGCTAGGGTTCACCTTGATTGAGAGGGTAGAAAAGGAAGCAAACAAGTAGGTGTCTTTGAGGATATCCCTGCAGATGTCCTGACAGGGACTGATTCTGATAATGCAATGCCTTGTGTGCATGCAGTTACATGCAGTCAGTCTTAGAGACAAGCATGTGGGTCTGGTAGCCTGGATGGGACCCAGACAGACCACACACTTGAAGCCAGGACTGGTGAGGTGGTTACTTCACGGAGGGAGCTACCCTGTAGCAGCAAGACTGAAGGTGAACCACAGCTGCTGGTGAGTACTGATGTACCCTTGGACAAAGTGACTGTGAGGCACCACTGTCAAAGAATACCAGACTTCCTGTGGAAGGGGAACTGGGAAGGGTTACAAAGAGAGAGTTGAGACAGGTTCAGCTCTCAGACCCTACATTACAGGGCTCAAGGAAGGTAGCCGAAGAGGCACCTGATTCTCAAGGAAAAGTAGAATCTGTACACTGGGACAAAGGGTTACTGTTTAGAGAGTGGACCCCTGAGAGAGGGCTAGACAGTGAGAGAATTTAGCAGTTGGTAGTGCCCAGTGCCTACCATCTGGCACTTCTAGCCACAACCCATGACATTCCCTTTGCAGGTCATAAGGGCATAAAACATACAAAGAGACATATTATGCAGAACTTTTATTGTTCTGAGATTTCCATGGATGTAACAGGGTACTACAGGACCTGTGAGCAGAGTCAAAAAGTAGGCAAGGCTGGAGACAAAGTCAAGGCTCCTTTGATGCATTTGTCTGTTATTGAGGAGCCATTTCAGAGAGTGGCTATGGATATTGTAGGGCCTCTGAGTACTCCAAATTCCACAGGAGAGAGGTATATCCTAGTGGTAGCAGATTATGCTACCAGATACCCTGAGCAGTGGTCCTGTCCTGCACAGAGGCAAAAAGGTGGTAAATGCCTTGTTAGAGATTTTCAGCAGGGTAGGTAGGTAACTTCAGTCCAGCAAAACTTCAGAAAAATAGCTAAAACTAAAGTACTTTATGGCAGCAAGACACAGGTCTGTACTGAGAAGCTTTCTTTATTGTTTTTGGAGTGAAATAATTACTACAATTGTTTTATGACTTCCAGCATCTGCCAAAAATCTGAGGTTTATGTATTTTCACAGGTAGATGCTAAATACTGGTAGCTTCCAGCCATGGGCATTTCACCTGGGATAGAGTCAGATGACAAAAAATGGTGTCTTTCTGCAAGATATCTCACCAGTAATATTTGAGATATTAATTTAAAAAGTCTCTTAGAGAGACACAGCATTCTGTATTCTGTCTTTGACCTGACAACAACTAGAAGATTAATTAGTCAGGAATACAGCAAAGCTTAGTTTAGATACTTTTCTTTATTTATTTGAGACCGTCTTGCAATGTTGTTTTAAATATTTCCTGTGATTTTGAACTCTGATGTCACTGTGATTATATACTGAGTAATTGTTTTACTATTTATTATTAAATATATTTAGACATTTCATTGTGGCTGATCTGTCTAGAGATATTTAAGTTTTGAGAGCACTCAAACTACCATTTGTATTAATATTAATATTACACAGTAAGACTAGACACCCTTTGTTAAGGACCTTAAAAATAGCTGGAGAAAGAGGGAGAAACCAGCCCTGGATTGACTGTGGTCTCTGTGTGCTCTTAAGGGAAATTGCACTTGATGCAGAGATTGCAGAGAGCTGCATCTGGAAATATCATGTGCGTACCTTGTCATCCTCCTAGTGTACGTCCCCCACTGTTGCCAGTGCTGAGGATTGAGGCTACTTGATTACTGGTTCAGTGGCAGGTCATCACAATAGGTACACAGGCACATTCATGCATACGGATACACACACAGACACACAAAGATACACAAACATGCGTACAGACAGACCTATAGGTACACCTAGTACATGCGCTTTCTGAATCCACAATCTTCCTGTTCATAACATCAGCAATATGTCAGGCAGTGGTCATCTTCCACATGCTTGTGCAGGCATGCTCACACACACACACACACACACACACACACACACACACACACACACACACACACACACACACACACACACACACCTCAATGCAAACAATGCAGTGAGGCACAGACCAATTCACACAGAGTCCATGTATACACACAAACTGACATGCACACATATAGACAGACACCCACATGTGCACACATACTCATACAAGAAGAAGCTGCTCTTGTTCACCCTGCTTAGCTTATCTCCTACTGAAATGCATAGCAGAATGCTGAAAAATACAGCTGAACAGTTAAATAGTTTATGTGCTACAGTGATGGATGGCTTGGATAATATAAATATACCCTACTTCCCTCTATTTAACTCTCAAACCTAAGTAGTGCACTAACCTGCTAAAAGAGCCACATTAGTATACCCCCCCCACAGACTACTGTATTTACATATCAGTTTAAAACCATTACTGCTTCCTGGAACAGTGCTTTGGTTCAGTTACTAGGAGTCGGAGCATCCTTGTATTGTATGCAAGGCCTAGCCAATGTCTCTGCTGACATACCTTTTGTGTGTATTTATAATTTCATGGAAATATCTGTGTGAATGTGTGTGTATTTATAATTTCATGCAAGTGTGTGTGTGTGTGTGTGTGTGTGTGTGTGTGTGTGTGTGTGTGTGTCTGAACACACATATGCATATATTAGTTTGACCTTTAGCACTGTGGCGGGTAATTCAGTGTGATAAAATTTCACAATTTTAACTCCTCTGAATAAGGAACAACTAGAGCAGTTGACATCTAAAAATATAGAAATGTATTTTGTTTGCCAGACAACCTTTTACAGTCTCTGTAAAAGTAACATGAAAATGCAGTGAGAAGTATAAACTAAGGAACATTAAACAATTTATATGGAATGTTGTATCCTATTTCATTGGACAGAATACATTAAGTGTTTGTGTAATTTGCATTACATACAGTATAAATAAATGACAATGTAGTCTCGAGGCTAGTAATGTAGACATGTACAGAAACAACATTACTTCTTAAAAAGGATAATTTACATTTGCAAGAAATAAACAAGAGTGTAAAGAGAAAAAATCCATCTCAACTATGAATTTAATAAGTGCATGTAATGAACCCATATTTAAACATTTTCAGAACATGTATCATTTCACAGTTTTCTAAAATTGCTTCCTAAAAGCCTTATCCAGAATTTTGTAAAATGCCCAAGAACTGTTTAATATCATCTTGTTTGTAACATAGTTCTAAATTTATCTATCGTGCCTAATGTTACTAATCAGATTTCCAGCTGTTGTCATTCTGAACCTTAACAGCAATCAAAGTGAGCAAATTAAAACATCCTTCATCACTAGTTCTATATAGTTTATTGGTGTCACTAGTTCGATATAGTTTATCGGTGTCACTAGTTCTATATAGTTTATCGGTCAGAAACAAGAAGAAATAAGCAATAAGTGAAGAAAATGTAGTCACTGCAGTTTAACGAATTGCTTTCACCACTAAATTTATTTAACATAGGAAACGTTTAGTCAGATCAGCTATTAGCTTTGTAGTACAAGTTGTCTGGATACTAGATTCCATATCTTAAGTGTATATACATTTAGCAATTTCCAAAGAAAAAAACTGTTGCAAGTTCACCTGCTAATGTTTCATTTACTATGCCCATACATGAAGAGTTTTAAAATCTCACCTACCTAGTCATAGGGGCACTGTGACAGCTTTATATAACTCTTTGTTACAGATAGTGTAAAATTGACATTGTCAGGAATTAACTTTACTTATTTCCTTTTTATTAATCTTTCATACCTTTTTAATATTTAGTTTTAATTCTTAGTCGTACTTCTAGGCATACTTACTTAAAATAGAAACTGCAGCTAACCATAATGATCTTGCAAACTTTCATTTCTGTTCTATCGACTTTGATAATCGCATCACAGAATTTACCCTCAAGTCTGTGTTGGTTAAAGATGCTACAAGATGCAGCACTCATTTTCCTGTTTCATGTGCTTCTTCTGAAGCTGGGATGTTGATGGTTCTCCCATGCCTTAGTCTTTCAGGGATGCACAAATAGAAAGTTTTCTGAGGAAAGAGCCAGCACCCATCTGCTTTTGTATTTCTCTTAAATGTGATGGATCTTTGCGATCCTACTGAATTCTTACGTAGTATATTCTAGAATCTCATAGATATTGACATCATAAATGCACATCTTCACATTCTAGAACAACTTCAGTGCACTGTCAGCTGTATAAGTAAATAATATATAGGTTCATAGGTAAGAACTAGGCTAACTGCCCTTTTGGGGCAGCCAATTTTCCTTTTTTTGCTTGAAATAACCTATCACATTTGGTTATAGACTGGCCTTACCCATTGCATGGTTGATAATTATATAGCACTCCTAATAAGAATAACTGGGATCATACCAAAGATAATTTGGGGAACCCATGCATGGATAAAGCATTTAAGAGCTCCCTCTGTCCATGATTAGTACAGGGGCAGTCCTGGGGTAAATTTTCTGTTTCCTATCCATACATCTAAGTTGCACTTGAAAATGGACAGTGATGAATTTGGTTTATGTGGATGAGGAGTTTATTCTACAGCAGCGGTATCCTCTGAGAAATACACCTGTCCCTCCAAACCTTTCTGTTGATGCTGCAGAAGACATTTACATCCCCAAACTGAGTATTTCTGATGCCATTTGACTTAGTGATATGCAGTAAATCCATCAGTAATGGGTTGAAGGATGCCTTGTATGCCAGACAAAGGTCACCTCTTAGCAGTCTGCAGAATAGTGAGTGTAGTGGCCGGGCTTTAAGTCAGTCCATGTAAGACATGTGTTTAGGCATTGTGTCCTTTTAGAAAGGTATATTCGTGGGTGTTCCAGTTGTTGCATGTGTCTGGACAGATACATGCCAAAGAGGGCATTATATTCAATGACTGACCTAACAAGTTCTGTGTAAAGGGGGGACAAGGGGGCAAGCAAACTCCTCCCCCCAAAACAACCCAAATAACACATAGCCTACAAACTCAGTGTGCCACTCAACCACAGCCCATAAGGCATAACAACATACCCAACACTCTAGTCATAGGTGACTCTATAGTCAGGCACACTGATGTTCCACTCACCAGGCTAAACAAGGAGAAAGTTACTGTCAGCTGCCTGTCAGGTGTCAGGATCTGCTACATAATGCATGCACTCAGGTCATTCCACAACAAGTACAAATATGACACTGTCATTGTCCATGCTGGTGTGAATGACCTGAGACGTACCTCCCTGGACTACATGAAAAGAGACATGGAGGAGCTCTCTGATCTTGTAGCCTAGGCAGGTATGACCCTAGCCCTGAGTAGCATCCTGCCATCACCCAGAATGATACTACAGTACAAGGACAAAATGATTGACTTCAATTGGCTAAGCTTCTGGTGTCATTTTAAGGGGATCCAGTATTTGTCTGCCTGGGACGACATGATCGACAGACCAGAATGCTTTGCCAGAGATGGTCTGCAGCTGTCGCCCTTTGGATTCCGGATACTGTCTAAGCTCTTGCCACCCCTATAGTGCCTTTTTTAGGCAAGGTTCAAACGACAAATTCACCACTGTAACAGGTACAAGCAAGCAAAATCTGAGGGTAATGCTACTCAATGCTAGAAGTCTAAACCTCAAAATGCACTCACTCAAGGCACTCCTTAAAATGGAGAACATAGACATCTGTGCAGTGACAGAGACCTGGTTCAAAGATCCAGAGAGCACCCCTGCATTACCAGGCTAAAATTCATACCACACCTTTTGGCCACCTAACCCAGAAAGGTGGAGGCGTGTCCATATTCATTAAGGATATCCACACCTCCAGGCTAGTTGCACAGCATAATGCATCCGAGATTATCCAAGTGCAACTAACTCTGGGCAAGACCACAGTCCAAATTGTAACTTGCTACAGACCCCCACCATGCCCCAGGTTTCCCCCTCCTCATTTCTTGATACACTGGAAAGTATTAGGGTACAACCCAACACTTTAATAATGGGCGATTTCAACTACCCCACCATTAACTGGGAACACTACTCATGTACCAACTCTTTTGCGCAACATTTTCTGGAATTCATAAATTCCAACGCCTTGTATCAACTTATTCACACCCCCACCAGGGGCAGCAATATCCTAGACCTGGTCATTACCAACATGGGCAACCGATGTTCCACACCAGAGGGTCAATTCCTCATTGATCAGATCCGACCACAAGCTAATCACCCTAGACATCCACATCCCGCCCCCTCCCCCAATTAGGGAAACCACCAGAAAAAACTTCTCCAAAGCCAGCTTCACACTTCTTAAGACAGAAGTGGCAAACCTCATGACACCCATGCAGACAGACAATAGAGGAATGGCTGCTGAATCCTACACAAATGCACTTTATAAGTACTTACACAAGTGCATGGATCATGCTATCCCTAATAGAACCAAGATGCTATCCTCCAAAAAAGGAAGAAAATCTGGTGGTCCTCTGCCATAAACAAACTCTACAACAGAAGAAATAAACTGTTGCAAAAAAGAGTAAAATCCCATGTCTGGAAGAACTCCCTGGTCAACCTCAGTAAGAAGCTGAGATCCCTCATAAAATCGTCCAAAACTAGTAATAAAATTGCCACTGACTCTAAAGACAACCACAAAGCATTCTATAGCTATGTCAAGAATCTCAATGGCAACACTCAGATCTGCTCTGAGTTACAGCACAATGTCACTAAATATACAGAACCAAGTGATATTGCCAACATTCTGGCAGATAGGTTCAGTGCTAACTTTACCCCCCTCTCACCCCCTAGAGGGCCCATTTCTTTACCGGAAGAATGCAAAGTTCCTGTAATCAAAGCTGCACAGGTAAAAAACACACTCTCCAAAGCCAGGAACACAGCATCCATGGAACCTGACAATATCCCAGGCTGCATTCTACATGAACTACAGAATGAACTGGCACCCTACCAAAGCACCATGTTCAATCATAGCTTCACCTCAGGCTTTGTGCCCACTGAATGGCGCACCATGTCAGTTATCCCACTCCACAAAGGGGGAGCCACAATGAACCCTGGGAACTACCACCCATTAGCCTGACGAGCCTGGTCTGCAAGGCCATGGAACGTATCATCATGGAACTCATAAACAAAGACACTAGTAATCTCCAAACTCTAGACCCTACCCAATTTGGATTTGTAAAAGGCAGATCATGTCTCCTAAACCTGATTGACTTCTTTGAAGCAGTCACCAAAGCCATAGATGAGGGTAAGGTGGTTCACACAGCTTATCTAGATCTTGCCAAGGCTTTTGACACCATCCTCCATGCTGGAATTATAGATAAGCTCACTAAACCAGGTATAAATCCCTATGTCACAAGATGGGTTGCCAACTGGCTCATGGACAGAACCCACACTGTGAAAGTAGCAGACTCCAAATCCGACTTCAGATCAGTGACAAGTGGAGTACCACAGGGTTTAGTCCTGGGTCCTCTCCTGTTTGGTATCTACTTCTCTGAAGTACAGGCTAACACAGAAGGTCTTTGGCTAACAAAGTTTGCAGAAGACTGCAAACTAGGAGCCATAATCAAAACTCCTAACGATGTGGACATACTACAAAAGGGCCTCACTGAGACAGATGCCTGGTGTCAAAGCCATGGCCTGAAGCTCAATGCCAAAAAGTGCATTGTCTTCCCCTTTGGTAAAAACACTGTACCCATGAAATACCACATAGCTGGTAGTCTACTTAATGCCAAAAATGTGATAAGAGACCTTGGGACACAGGTGGACAGTAGTCTCTCCTTTGATAATCACATCATCACAGTTTTCAGAAAATTCTTTTACATAGATCACCTCATCACAAAAGGTTTCTCATCCAGAAAAAAAGAGGTCATTGTTCCCCTCTACTCATCACTCATTAGACCCATTACAGAGTACAACGCCCCTTTTAGTATGTACCTCACAAGACATCTAGAACAACTGGAAAGGCCACAGAAATACCTCACAAAGAGGATTACTGGCTTCAAACAGATGCCCTACGCAGACCGTCTCAAAAAGCTCCAGCTTTACTCTGTCACTTATCGCCTATTCAGAGACGATCTCTGCCTAACATACAAAGCTATGTCAAACCCAGAGCTGTTGGACATGCTCTGCTTAAAGAAATCCCAATCCCACCGAACTACACACTCTAGGGACCTAAACCTTGTCACCACAATAAACAGAACATGCTGGAGGGATAGATTCCTGTCTGGAACAGACTATCTATGCCAAACAGAGCTCCTCATTAGCACTCTTAAAGTAAAATCTTGATGATTGGATGGGAAATAGGAAATTCACCCCAGGGATCACTTCTTAGGCTCTGCTCGACAGGGGCACAGGAAAATTATTTTCTTGGGTGGTGAAAGCCAGGGTACATTTTTGTCTAGGCTTATATAGGCCCTAGGGCCAATAGCCTAGTACCTACCTATGAACCTATGAACCTATGAACAATGACATCTTTAGATCTAGATACAATCCCTTTGTTTACAAGTCGTGCAACAAAGGACTTTGTTACAACAATGAGAGTTATCTTGAAAGAGGCCATCCTTTTCTTATTTATTGTTAATCAAAGTGTGCTTGTGTCTTAATGTAATACTGTGACACATTATGTGAATACTGTCTGATATTGTATAATTTGTTATCCAAAAATCAGTACAGAATGCTCTAGCAGTACAGATACAGTCTTAAAGTTTCTTAAAGTTTTGATATACACACTGGTCCTCAAAGGATAATACAATTCTACTACTGAACATTATCACAAATGATTTATCTACTTAATATATATGGAACTAGTAAGAAAATATGCTTTATAAGCTCCATTTTTCCTACCTAAGTCTGCCTACCTTGATAAGAGTGAGTGACTGTTGTCTGTATGTAAGAGAAGGGGTTTCCTTACCACTGATTGAGAGTAAAATGACTTGCCCTCTGTAAAAAGTTTTTTTCTTGTGTTTTTTTTTTCAAACTAAATCTTCAACTACTATGGCTCAGCTGATTCAAACATCAGGGAATTTACCTTAGTAAATTTTAAGGGAGTAAAGTGTAGCTATGTGTCACTCTCTAATTTTGCATTTACTTTAGTAAAGAAAAAAAATCACTACAGTAAACAAAGGATGAGTATTTGAAAAAATGTATTTTGAAATAAATGATAACTGATACCAGTTTAAGTGAGTGTTGTGTACTTGTGCACATAATCGCTAATAGTTTTCCACTGTTTATGTAACACTTTTCTACAAATTTAGAACTTTGTGCATTCAGTACCTCTGTGTATCACGACCTGCAGCACCAGCAAATTACTTTCTGTCAAACTGTTGTGAGGAATAATCCATGTAGTCATGACTGATCTTTCCTGGTGAAGGGGCAATGCAATAAAAACTACCACAAGAAAACAGTTTGGACAAGAATGTGATATAAAAGAACTTGAGCAAGAGGGAGTGTATAAATATTTGGGAATTGATGAAGGATCAACAATAACATATGAACAAACGTGAATAAAACTCAGTAAAGAATATTTTAGAAGACTTAAATTAACCCTGAAACAGCTTTGACATCTAGGAAAAAAGTTCAAGGTATAAACCAATTTACTCTTCCTATCCTAACTTAATGATTTGGAGTGATTGACTGTCCCCAAAATGTGCTGGATAGATTGGCTAGGAAAACAAGAAGGATGCTTCATGCTCACCCAATGATTTATAAAAGTCAGTGCATACCAAGATTATATATTCTCCATTCTGAAGGGGGGATGGGGCTTCTTAAAACTGATTACATGTATACACTCTACAATCTGCTGACCTCACAAGACTCAAATGTAGTGAATGTTTTTAAACATGAGGAGAATAAATCTAAGATGACTTCTCTGCTTAGGCTAGCAGAAGTATATCAGTGTCAAGCAGGAATGGAAACCAAACCACAAGGAGATAAAAATCAGGCAGCATCTGAATGTGCCAAAAAACAAAAGAAAGAATATAAGGTGAAGGACCAGATGAGAAGGCAAGCAATGTGGAAAAAGTATAAATATAGTTGCAAGTATAGAAAAGTTCTGGAAGAACCTCATGTTGATCAGGAACGAATGCAGGAATGGTTAAGGAGAGGTGAATTTAAACCAAGAGATGAAAGGTTAATATTGGCAGCCCAAGATAGTGGGCTATGTACATGTTGGTTTGCAAAGTCCATTGAACATGTGAGAGAAACAAATGTAGGTTTTATAAACCAGAACTGGAAATAGTTTCACACCTCGTTGCTGGTTGTGACATACTAATGGCAAAATTACTCTATACTGAAAGGCATAATAATGCGGTGAGAGTGTTGCACTGGGGATTGTGCAAACATTATGGTACTGAATTGGCTGAAAAACACTGGAAATATGAGCCACAAAGCATCATAGAAAATGATGAAGTCTACATCACATGGGATCACCTATTATCAACAGTTCAAAAGATAGATGCTAAAAAAATATATAGTGGTCCAGGAAAAGAAGACAAAAGTTGCATTGATCAATGGCCACACCCAGTGACTACAGTGCTCTGTGTACAGAGAGACACAAAGTCATAAAATATCAGGATTTGCAAGCAGAAATGAGAGCAATATGGAAAAAAGATACCCAGATAGTTCCAACAGTAGGCTGGGTCTTATAAAAAATAGTCTACAATCCTATTTAACTACATTACCAATGTATGTACCGCCATACAAATTGCATAAGGAGTCATTACAGGGCACATTGTGGATGCTGCAAAGAGCACTTTTGGCCATCAAAGATTGAAACAATACTAATTTCATGAGCTTTAATCATACTTTGACTTAGAAATGGGGTCCATTCCCATCATGGTATTAGAAAACCAAAAGAATTGGAGACATTAAAAAAAGAGAAACAATAAGTCCTCTCAACCCAAATTTGTTACAGAGATAATGTTGTATTTTATAGACGTTTTGTTGATGATTTATTTTTGGTTTGACTGGGTAACAAGGATGAATGTAATCTATTTTTTGATTATGTATCCAAGACAGTTTACTTTTCAAGTGTGAACTGTCATCTCAAGAAATTAACTTTTGGATATAAAGTTGATGAAGACTGAGCAATGCTATTTAGAGACCTCGTTATACAAAAAGCCTATCAAAAGAAATTCATACCTTCATAGGATAAGCATGTACCCGTCCTTTGTAGTTAAGAATCAGATGCTTTGAACAGCTAAACTTAATACATCTGACAATAATATGGATACACAATTATATATGATGGCTCATGATTTTCATGCTAGAGGATATAACATTACAAAGGTGCAAAATGCAGGACATTTAATAAAGGAATCATGTAGCACACTAGCTAGACCTTCTTTTAGATCTAATAAAACATTCGGGCAAAAAGAGCAAACACACTGTTCATATATACAAAGATGTATGTTAGCATATAATAAGAACACTTGCACAGTGAAGGACATTATAAGGAAATGTTGTTCTACACTAAGCGGTATTCCTGAATTAGATAATGTTATTACTGAGCAACCTAGATTTGGTTATAAGAGTGCCCCTAATTTAAAACATAGACTATGTTATAAGGAACAGCACATTTTTTTATATTTTAAAAGTAACAAGAGGGGCACTTTTAAATGTAATAACTGCATGCAATGTGTTTATATTTATACTGAAAAATCTTTCATACATCCCGTTAATGGTGGAGAGTTTATTCTCCAAGCATATGGAAATTGTAATATACAAAATATTTATATGGCTAAATGTAATTCTTGTGAAGCATACTATGTAGGGATGACTAACCGGAAATTCAAAGAACGTATTAGTAATCATTTATTTATTTATTTGCAGTTGGTTTACCAGGATAGTCCATTGGGCCTAAAAGAACCCATTTTCAATGGAGTCCTGGGGAGAAAAGCTCCAAAAAAGAACAGACAAACAGAATAAGTACATACACTTGAAAAAAGCTCTTAATGCAAACTAACAGACAAGTTGAAAACAACAGAGCTAAGCTACTTATACAATGTAAAAAAAAATACAGTCATAACTTTTGCATTTGAGGTACATTCGAAAATGTGAAATATTAGATAAAATACAAATAATGAGAGGTGAGTTAGGGCATTAAAGAGGTAGGATTATATTGTTATATGGTGTGGTTAGAATTCAAGAAAGTAATAAGTATACAGGCTTTGTTGAGTAGGAAGAGAATGAATGGAGGATGAAGGATGAAGGATAAGGGTTCCAGATTTTTATGATGGATGGGAACAAGAGCATTCCCATTGGGACGTAAGATGAGTATGAAGAGATTTTTTGAATGAGTAAAGATTAGAGATGGTACGAATAGATGGTGGGAGTGAGTTCCAAAGACGAGCTATGTTAAAGGATAGTAGGTTTTGCCTGGGCGCTTTGGTTTAAGTATTTCTAATAGGTTTTGATTGTTTGACCTTAAGATTCTATCAGGTAAGTGAAACTTAAAAGCAGAAGACAGGGAGGGACAAAGAGAGGGGTTGTTAATGAGTTTGTGGGCTAGGGTAAGCTGAATGTAATTGAGCTGATGTGGAAGTTCAAGCCAATGTAGTTTTTGGAGAGAGGAACAGTGATGGGTGAATGACCTGTGGCCATTGGCGAACTTGGCGATTTTGTTGTAGCATGAGGAAAGTTGTTTTTTAAGAGAGGACTGAATATTAGTAAGGAGAGGTGAACCATAGAGAAGGGAGGGAATTAGAAAGGAAGAAGACAGAGTGATTTTAGAGGTCTTTGTGAGGTATTGATTTTGACGGTAGAGCATACCCAGCTTTTGGTGGGTTTTTTTAATATTTAGGTGTACGTGGGAATTGAAATTAAGTTGGTTATCAATTTGAACACCAAGTAACTTGGTTTCAGATACGAGTTCTAGGGTTGAATTGTTTTGACTAGTGATCAGGAATGTGTTTGTATCAAAGGGAGTAGTTTTAGTGGGAGTAAATACCATGAGTTTAGTTTTGGAGGCATTGAGAGCAAGGTGGTTTATTTCCATCCAATGCTCAGTAATTGAGAAAGCTGCTTGTGTGAGCTTTAGAAGCTCAGGAGTAGATGAGGCAGAGCAGATAATGGTGGAATCGTCAGCATATTGGATGATGTTAGAGAATGGAATAGATTTATGAAAGTCGTTTATAAAAATGTTAAAGAGAAGAGGACCAAGTATGGAGCCTTGGGAACCCGGTGGGGTACTAAGAAAGAGGAAGTGGCCTTTTTCCATTTTACAGCTTGGTGTCTGTTAGATAGGTAGCTGGAAAACCAGTTCACAGAGGAGGAAGAAAGGTTAAGTTTGGAAAGTTTAGTTAATAGCAGGCTGTGTGAAATGGTATCAAAAGCCTTAGAAAGGTCAAGTAGTAGGGTAGAGACAATATGGCGGAATCACGAGCTTTATTTACAGTTTCTAGATAGGAGAGGAGGGCTGTCATGGTGCTATGATTTGGCCTAAAACCATGTTGTGTAGGTGTGAGAAGGTTATTGTCTAAAAGATGTGGTAGTAGTTGAAGTTGAACACATTTTTCAAGTAGTTTAGAGATGGGGGACAAGATAGCAATGGGGGAAGTTGTTAACACTGCAGTTATTACCGCCTTTATGAAGGGGATGATAAAGGCTTGTTTCCAGAGTTGGGGCACTGTACATTCTAGGATTGAGTGGTTGATGAGGATGCTTATGGGATAGGCAATTGCATCAGCAGCAACGCTTAGGAAATATGAGGGGATATCATCAGGTGCATTAGTGCCGGGCTTCAGTTTATGAAGTAGTTTTTTTATTGTAGAAATGGGTATAGGTTTTAATGAGAATGGAGCTGAGTGAAGAGGGAAAGTATTTGATGTTGGTGAGGATGATGAGGATGTTAGAGAGGAGAAGAGTTATGGGATGTAGTTAGAGAAGATGGGAATGAGGAAGGAAGAGAAGTGCAGGGTGGGCTTTTGGCAGGAGAGGGTGAGGGGTATTGGATGGTATGGTAGAAGTAGGGAAAGAGGAAGTTAGTTTGCTAATAGAATCAATGAAGAAGGAGTTGAATTCATTAGCCAGGTCTAGATCTGGGGCATTTGGGTCGGGGAAGGGTGTGTGGTTTGCTGGGGTTAAGGAGGGTGGAGATTCCTTTCCAGAATTTCTGTGGATTTGTATTATTATTGTTTTGGAGGGTAAAAGTAATTTTGTCTGTCAGAGATAATAAGCTTTTTGACTTTATTTGGAGGGTTCGGTATTCAATGTGGGAATCAGGGACTTTCTTTTCTGATAAAGTGCCCAGGCTTTGTCTCTAAGGCATGGTTGCTAATGTATCTCTGGTAAGCCATGGAGCAGAATTATTTTTTTCGTTTTGTCCTTTGGGGGCTTGGGAATCTAGTATTCTTAAGAATGTAGAGTTAAAGTGAGAAACAGCGTCTTCTAAGGGTAGTGTCCTAAGAGTGTTCCAGTTGATTGCTTTTAAAGAATCTGAAAATGTTGTTGGGTTGAAATTTTGTGGTTGCGTGTGGTAATATAATTGTGTGGTGGTGAGAGATACAAAGGGGAGGATGATGTGTGACTACAAGGATCTAAGCTAAATGAATACTGCAGGGAAAGGTTGGATGCTTGCTGGGAAGGTGTTTAGAGAGGTTGAAGTTAGAGGGTGTGATTGGTCACAAGGATCCAGTTTGCATGGTGAATCAGGTGGGAAAGTTCATCCTCATTTTGAGAGGGACAGAGCTTTGAGAGATTATTATCAAAAAGAACAGCTGGTACTGGAGTGCCAGGAGAAGGTCTTCAATGAGAGGCAATCACCTCACCTCCAGTTTTGGCTGTGTATGAAGAGGGATAAGGTTTCCGCGATGCATCATCCTTTGGGTTAGGGTTGTGGGAGAGATTGTTGAAGTGTGAAAGAGGTTTATGTGAACGCGAGATTACCTATTAGGCAAATCGCTCTGTCTAGAGACTGATCACAAACCCCTGGTTTCATTGTTGGGACTGGATCTTCTAGGATGAGATTGATGAGTTGCTAACCCCGGAGGAAACAGAGTAATGAGGGGACCGGATATTTCGTGAACAGTGTTTTGGAAAAAACATGCAGGCGGCCATCCTTTCCTCCAAACACTACGGAGCAGCTGAAAGCTGACAGTGTGTGTGCTGGTGGAGGGACTTGTGCAGCCTGGGTGGCCGGCGCTAACTAACCAGAACCCTTACTGAAGAGCTACCCAGACTAACAGTGAAAGATGGGTTGCAAGATTCAGCTTTGTTATTGCCATGCGAATGAGGTGTTGTTGAAATTGCATGAGGGACATCAAGGCATTGTGAAGTGCAAAGCCAGAGGATAAATGACATGGTTTTAAGATGCAGGACGTGCATCTCAGAGAGAAGGAACCAACAGAATGTCCTGACCCCGATTTATTTGAACTAAAAGGACATACTTACCTTTCTTGCTGTGGACTACTTATCCAGGTTTCTTGAGATCGCATTGTTGAAGCATAGCAAATCCAACGAGGTCAATGGTATCCCAGAGGTACTTGTGTCTGATAATGGAAGTTTTCAGGGCAGTCTTTCTTTGTATGGCTTCGAATGATAAAAGCAAGCAGCCCCAGGTTCCCGCAGAGTAACGGAGGGGAGGCAGAACGGTGCAGACGGTGAAGAACCTGCTAAACCTGCTAAAAAAGTGCCTCTCTTGGCGATATCTCTTTGCCATTGCAGAATGGTTATAGCCCTGGTCTCTATGGGATCCGCGGGCAGCTATGACCTCTTCCGATTCATCCTTCTCGAGTTGGACCTCTGTGCTGCCTGACCGGAGAAGGCTCATGGGAAAAAGGGGTATAATCAAGGGGCATGGGGGTTGCTGCATTTGATTCCTTTGAGCCTGACTGTGAATCAAACCCTGGGTGTCCGGAAAGTGTGCTAAGTAAGACCGATGAGGCCTTGCCATTTTGCGATGGTTCCCCGAACCCCAGGCACATAGTGATGTTGTGAGGACCAGATCAGGAAGAGTTATTAACAAGCCGGACCATTTGGACCTGTGAAGATCAGGGTATAAATAACAATGTCATTGGGGTTTATAGTAATCTGAATGTGGCTAAGTGAGCATTTTGTGTCAATGTACCAAGTTCGTAGTGAAGTGGAAGAAATTGAATAGATCTGGGTTTTGTGTTAAGTGAAAAGGGGCCTTATGGAAAAGGAGATGTGGTGTATTCAATGGACTGTGTTGTCTTGCCGTAGCTAGTGCTCTTTGGGGGCGGGGGAAAGTGCATGACGCAAGGGCTGTGAGACAGGAAGTTGGTGTATTGTAAGGTATGTTGGCCGGTCAATAAAGTTTGGAGTTGTTCTAAGGTAAAAGAATACGACACTAATGGCAAAATTACTCTATACTGAAAGGCATAATAATGTGGTGAGAGTGTTGCACTGGGGATTGTGCAAACATTATGGTACTGAAGTGGCCGAAAAACACTGGAAATATGAGCCACAAAGCATCATAGAAAATGATGAAGTCTACATCACATGGGATCACCCATTATCAACAGTTCAAAAGATAGATACTAAAAAAACAAATATAGTGGTCCAGGAAAAGAAGACAAAAGTTGCATTGATCAATTGCCACCAGTACACTGTGTGTTGTGTACACACAGAGACAAAAGACACAATATCAGGATTTGGCAGAAAGAAATGGAGCAATCGATAAAAAAAGAAGTATAGATTGTTCCAATAGTATAGTTTCATAAAAAAATTCTACAAAACTAATTATGTATGTACATTACCAATGTAGTTGCATAAGTGCTGCACACTTGCATAATTGTGGTCATTACAGGGCATTGCACATTGTGGATGCAGCATTTTCGGCCATCAAAGACGAAAAAATATATACTAATTTCATGAGCTTTTCATATACTTTTGACTTAGGGGGGGTCCATTCATCATGGTATTAGAAACCAAAAAGAATTGGAGAGAATTAAAAAAAGAGAAACAATAAGTCCCTTCAATTTGTTACAGAGATAATGTTGTATTTTATAGACGTTGTTGATGATTTATTTTTGGTTTGACTGGGTAACAAGGATGAATGTAATCTATTTTTGATTATGTATCCAAGACAGTTTACTTTTCAAGTGTGAACTGTCATCTCAAGAAATTAACTTTTGGATATAAAGTTGAAGAAGATTGAGCAATGCTATTTAGCTTACTCTCATATACAAAAAGCCTATCAAAAGAAATTCATACCTTCATAGGATAAGCATGTACCCGTCCTTTGTAGTTAAGAATCAGATGCTTTGAACAGCTAAACTTAATACATCTGACAATAATATGGATACACAATTATATATGATGGCTCATGATTTTCATGCTAGAGGATATAACATTACAAAGGTGCAAAATGCAGGACATTTAATAAAGGAATCATGTAGCACACTAGCTAGACCTTCTTTTAGATCTAATAACACATTCGGGCAAAAAGAGCAAACACACTGTTACAAAGATGTATGTTAGCATATAATAAAAACACTTGCACAGTGAAGAACATTATAAGGAAATGTTGTTCTACACTAAGAGGTATTCCTGAATTAGATAATGTTATTACTGAGCAACCTAGATTTGGTTATAAGAGTGCCCCTAATTTAAAACATAGACTATGTTATAAGGAACAGCACATTTTTTTATATTTTAAAAGTAACAAGAGGGGCACTTTTAAATGTAATAACTGCATGCAATGTGTTTATATTTATACTGAAAAATCTTTCATACATCCCATTAATGGTGGAGAGTTTATTCTCCAAGCATATGGAAATTGTAATATACAAAATATTTATATGGCTAAATGTAATTCTTGTGAAGCATACTATGTAGGGATGACTAACCGGAAATTCAAAGAACGTATTAGTAATCATATATCAGATATTAGCAGAAAGAGTTTAATGAATGTATTACATAGGCATATAGCTGAAACAGATTACACATTTTTACATTTATGATTTCATAGGTTATTTATGAACCCCCACATGGAGGGGACATGAAATGTTTAACTGCCAATGTAGAGCTTAGATGGATTTTGAAGTTGAGAGGTCATGTTAAACTGGGATTGAACTGTGGTATCACTTTAAAACCAATACTTCAAGCGTTACATTAACAGATATAATTTAATTAATTATGTGATCATGTGACATGATTTTACCATAAAGCACAGTTTGTTTTATGTTTGATATGACCCTGATGAAGCCTTTTGGCAAAAGTTTTTACTAGCGTCTTTTTAGCAGTTTTTGTTAAAGTTTTCTCCAAATCTGCAGTGGTGCCAGTAGTTTTTTTTGTTTTTTGGTCATTTCTTCTATTGAAATCCACTGGATTTGTCACTGTCTGAAGGTATTTTGTTGGATATAGATAAAAAAGCAGGTATTTGTTTCCTTTGATACATAGGTTCATAGATTTATACTAGGTTAATGACCATCAGTGTCTCTACAAGCCTAGCTGTGCAACCCAGCACAGTTTTATCCCAAAGTTTCTTGGAAAACCTATATGGTGGGGTATGTTAGTAATGATGTGGCTAAGGGTTATGTGGGGAGGGTATGTTAGTCTGGGATTAATTTACTTACTGTCAACCTGTGTCTTTCAGAGACATGGGGCCAGCCTGGGGGTGAATTCAGGATTTTCCATACAATGATCAAGGTTTATTTTGAACAGAGTCAGAGATGAACTCTGCTTCATGTGGATGTGGAGCTTATTCCATAGTACAAAGATCCTTTGACACACACACATTAATCCCTAAAGCAGGTTCTATTTATGTCACAGACAAAGTGTAGGTCCTTGGATCTAGTGTTTCTGGTGCTGTTTGTCTTGTGGCTATGTAAGAGATTTATCAGAGCTAGATCTGATGATGCCGTATATGCTAAGCATAGACTGACTCTCAGTAACCTGTAGGAGACTGAGTACACCGATAGGACCTTACGATGACCAGCTTTCTGGATTCACCTGGTGAGAAACCTTTGAGGGCATTCCAACTGCTGCAAGTACCTGGTTAGGGACATGCCAAAGGGGCATTGTACTCAATCATGGGTCTGATAAGGACTGAGTAGAGTTGTTCTGTTACTTCCTTGGACCTGGATGCCATATCCTTGCTTATGAGTTAGGCAACATAGAATGATTTTCTTACACTGTTGGCAACATGTTGATCGAATGCTGGATTACTGTCTATATATGTTCCCAGATCCCTAACTATCTGGTCAACTCTTAGAGGTGTTTTATTGATGAAGTAATTAGCATGGGTAGACAGTTTCCCAAAGAACAGTATAATGAATTTCTTTACATTGAGTTTTAATCTGCAGCTTTCACACCAATCATTTGTTAATATTAGACCCTCTTGTAGGATGTTGATGTGTGGGCAATCTGTGATAGCCCACAATTTACAGTCATATGCAAACTTGGTGAGCCAGAGGCATTTGACATTAGCCTTGACTTCTGAGAAGTAGATGCCAAAGAGGAGCAGAACCACCACAGAACCCTGTGGTACTCCTCTGATGACTGGTGTCTTGTAGGTGGTTTCACCAATCCTGACTTCTTGGGTCCTATCTGTGAGACAGCTGGCGATCCAGTGAGTTATTTAGGGATTTGCACCAAGTTCTGAGAGTTTGTCAACAATACCTGAGTATGGTATTTTATCTAATACCTTGACCAGGTCAAGGTAGGTGGTATGCATCATTTTTTCCCCTCATCTATAACCATGTTGACCATGTATAAGAAGTCTATCAGGTTAAGTAGGCAAGACCTTCCCTTAAAGCTAAACTGGGATGGATCCATATTCTGTAGGTTGCCACTGTCCTTGTTGATCATTTCCATGATAATTTATTCCATAGCTTTGCATATTAGATTTGCCATACTGATGGGTCTGTAAGTTCATGGGGTCATTTGATGGTCCACACTTATGAAAAGGGATGACCATTGCCACCCTCCATTCAACTGTCATGTAACCTTCTTTAAGGATATAATTGAAGAGTGCCTCAAGTGGTCCTGAGAGATCATGTTTTAAGCTACTTAGAAGGCAAAAATGGGATATTGCTGGGTTCAGTGTAGCAGTATTTTTGGCCTTAGCAAGTACCTCCAGGACCTGCTCCCTGTTGATAACTGAGGGGATATGCTAGAACAGATTTCACGTGGCTAGTGGGGGTGAAGTTATTTATTACCATCAGTTCTGTGCACTCTTGAGTATTACCTTTAAGGTTCCTGACATAGCTGAAGAAGGCCTTGTGATTATCCATATGCTAGGAGGCTATACAGATGTTATAATTGGCTTTGCTTGACTTTATTGGGCTTCTTAGTTTCTTGTTTAGTTGAATCAGAGAGCTCTTGTCTCTGTGAGAGTTGTTCTTTCTGATTTTGGCCATGACTTTTTTCTTTGTTATATAGCCTGTTAAGGTAAGCATTACATCAGTGTGGTTTGTTTTTGGTGTTCGATATGAGCTTACTTCTGGTAGGTACAGCAGTCTCAGTGCAGCCATTTACATGTTTGTACGTGGTTTCTGTAAATAATTCTGCACAGGTAGCTGTGTTCTCAGGGTATGGGGAGCCATGAATTTTGACAAACTGTTGCTTAATAAAAGTATAATAAAGATGACGAAGCCAGCCAGGAGGCTAAAACACAGTTTTAATCTAAAAATCTTGAAAGTAACAAATCCACTTGGTTAAGTAACAAATCCACTTGGTTAAGCGCTTTTGTCTACATTAAGACATCCTCAGAACCAAGACAAATAGTGAAGTAAAAACTTTTAAATACAATACAAAGACACACCTATTTGAAACCTTCAATACATATATTTTAAAGTATATGAAGCATCTATTATATTCAGTACTATAGTTGTAACATCTAGTTACTGTTGCTTTATTTCTGTTTGCTATGTTTAATTGGTTAATTGGTTCTATTGAAGGATTTCTAATAAGATTTTTAGGAAGTTCCACTTAATAGATGATAGGATAGTAATGAACATTACTGGGTTAAACTTTATCCTCAGAAGTCCTCTCTATCATCTTTATTTATCTTGTTTGGTCTGTCTTTTTTCATTGTAGACTACTACTTTTTATAACAGGGGGGGGCATCCTCTCCCTGAGCCTGGCCTAACCCCATTGTAGGAATGTTTCTGTGTTTTGAGGATTCTACACCATCATTTTTTCTAGTCCTGGCACCAGTGTGACTTCCAGGATTGGGGTCTTTATCTTGGGACTTGTGCCCCCAGCTGTCTTTTTATTTTTAGATCTACTTTTGTCCATGATATTTACTCAATGACATACAGTCTATATATCAGTGTCATCTTGGTGAGATTTTGTAAAAAGACAAGATCCATCTCGTGAAGGTACTCATGAAGACTTCATGATGAATTCAGGTCCAGTAATAGTACTCGCCTTTGCTTGATGATATTATCATCTCTCAATGCAGATTGTCAGGTTGTATAAATTGGGAGTTGATCACTAACACAGTCTGACATTGTACCTGTGGTGGTGTATTTGCTAGGGTCTGATACTAAGATCCCATCTAATACAGAATTTGATGTCTTTCTATAATGTGTGGCATTATCAGTTAGTTGTGTGAGACCATATAAGTTCATGCTCGATGTAATTTGAGCTTATGTCTAACCAATTGATATTTACATCGCCTAGTAGTATTTTTTCTTGTGGAATGGTCATGCATATACAATGTAGGGTATCTTCCAGTACAGCTGAATTGTTACCAGGAGGGATATAAAGGACAGTAATACATATTTGTTTATAATTGTTTTTAGTTTCAGCAAAGTAATAAGAAGCTCCACTGAATTGAATTTTGGTATTGGTTTGTTGTAAGGGGAAATGTGGCAGCTGTTGGGAAGTATTAAAGCAGTACCATCACCTTTCCTTTTTATATGGTCATTATGGATTATATTCTAGCTGGGAAGTATAATTTCTGAGTAGTTTATGCTGCATTTAAGCCATTTTTTAGTTACAACAAGAATATCAAGTTTATGTTGGGTAATCCAGCATGTTGTTCAACAATTTTATTTCTAATGCTTCTAACTTTCAGCAAAAGTTATATTACTGAGGTTGGGTTTTGACTGTTGTAGGGTTAGAGTAGTGTGTGGAAGAGAATTGTCTTAATGTTCATTATGATAGGTGGGGACAGAATTAAGGTGACTTTCTCTTGCTAGAAGGATTTTATATATTGAGAGATTACTGACACTTGTTTTTGGAGAGTATTTTCCACTTAATTTTGTTTTGGTGTAAGTTGTCAGTCTATATTTGGATTAAAGGTGAGGGGCTTCATTAAATAGGTTTGGTGTGATGCATGAAAGTACAGGGAGGAAGTATGAACAGGTGGATGGGACAGAGTTGAAGAGATGTTGAGAGCTATTATAGAGCCATGGTAGGATGAGACATGCCCCAGTAGGAGTAGAGGAAAAGAGGATAACCTGAGGAGTAGCATGATTAAGTAACTGGATCTATATGTTATTGTTGGTTACACTTTATAATCTCGAATTACTGAAATCCCAAACTTCAGTAACCCGAAGCCATGAAGGCGAAAACCAGAATGCATAAGAGCAAATTCGAATATCTCAAATCCGCGCTTATGCATTTCCGTTAGATCGCGTGTAGTGTTATGGTGCCTGAGATTGCAGGTGAGTGAGTGTTTGTGTGTGTTTTTGTACATTCTATGTGTAGGTAAGGGTAAGGAGGTGTATGTGTGAGTGTGAGTGTTGGATATGTTGGTGTTTGTGTATGTGTGATGTGTATTTGTGTGCGAGCAAGTGGAGGATGGCGTGGTGTGAGTTTTTTTTTATATGTTATGTGCGACCTCTGAGTTGGTATATATAAGTAGGGGGGATGTGGGAGGCACAGCCCCCCTGCTTATATGTAGTGTAGGGTTGTGTGGTTTGTGTGCTGTGGGTGGAATGGTGTGTGTGTGTTATGTGGTGCATGGTGTATGTATGTTTGTGATTGTGTGATTCGGGATTGTAGATTTCGGTATTGTGAATGGTTCGACTTTATAGTCTCGGGTTACTGAATTTCAGGATTTCAGTAATTCGAGATTATGAAGTGAAACCTATTGTTGGCAGGTAGGTGGGAAGTAGAGATCAAGAAGGAAAGAGAAGGCGCAGAGCAGTAGGATTTAGTGTAGATGGAGTCTGAAAGTTGATAGTGGGTAGGTAGGAAATAAATACTTTCTGTGAAGGAAGAGAGTAAGCCTGTCCTAGTGTCTTCTCTGGAATGTACAAAATAGGAGGTTTAAAAGGCTAGAGTATGAGGATGTATTTAAAATAGGAAGTAGTGAAGGTTTATTTGGGAAAAGTAGAAGATACAATGTAGAATAGATAGGCACTGTTAAGGAGGAGTGTGACAAAGAATGAATATAGCGCAACACAGTATAGGAGGTAGAAAGGTGGTTGAGAATGGTGCTAAAAGATAAAATGGAAGTTTGGAATTAGGTAAAAAGAAACAGGAGTGTTTGTATAATGGTAGTAAGGTTGTTTGGTGAGAGTTAGGGGAAAAAAGTCACAAGTGAAATGTGTATGTGGGAATTATAATAGTACAGTAAGTATGGGTGGGTGGGAATTGGGAGTAGGGTAGTGCCCTTCCACCCTCACATCAAATTATAACACTTGGTAATCAGTTTATAGCCAGAACAATGTAATTAACAGAGAGGTACAAAGTAGAACAGGTTTTCTTTCATTTTCTGAATGCAGAAACATGGCAGCTAGAGAGACTAAGTAACTGGCACGTACAGTATAATCTACTGGTGAAGTGAAACAACACTGGTCAACTTAGTAAGAGTTCCTTTTAATTTCAAGGGGTACAGCATTTTGGTCTGAGTTCACCAATAAGGAGGTGACAAGGGGGGTTCAATGCTCTCCCATGTTAGTGAGTACGAGGTCCAATATGTTTGATCCTTTCACTGAGGAGTTCACTGCCTGGTCCTGGGTGTTTGTGTTGACCAAGTCCAGGAAACATTGTGCCTGTGTGTTAGAGGCAGTGTACATTTCCCAGTCTATAGAGGAGTAGATAAAGTCTCCCATGAAAGAGTATTTGGTTGGACGGTGAACAGTTGTAGTAGGTCTATGTAATAGTTGTGAGCTTCACAGGTCATAAAGGGTGACCTTTAACTGGCAAGGACATAGTAAGGCACCTTGTCTATGGAGACTTGGACGTGGATGAACTCCAGAGTGTCATCTTGTTTAACCAACCTAGATCTATATTTGCTGCTAATGTAGATAGAGACACCTCCACCTTTAGTGCCTAACTGTGCTGCTGTTGGTCTAAATGTGTGTAAGGCACTGTAGCCTTACACTGCCAGAGTACTTTGTGTGGCTTTAAACCAAGTTGTTGTAACAGCACAGAGTGAGGAGAGCTTATAGAGTGTGAAATTTCTTGTTTAGGCTCCTAGCATCAAGCAGTAACTCCTTAAAATTGCTTTTTTTTTTTTTTTTGCTTTGCTGATGCTTTTGTTATTTTGACATTGACTAAAAAGGCTTTATGAGGATGGATAAAGTTAAGCCAATATCTGAAACTCAGGGGGGACAGATACAGACCATTCTTGGCAAAGCAAGGAGGTCTGTCAGCAATGTCATCCCATGCAGATACATATTGGATTCCCTTGGACTGACACCAGAAACTAAACCAATTATTCAAATCAATCATTTGCTTTTTATACTGTGGCATCGTCTTTGGTGAAAGTAGAATGCTACTCTATGCAAGGCATGTACGTGTCTGTGACACAGATTCAGAGAAATCCATAATGTTTCTTTTTAAATAGTCCAGTAAGGTACACCTCAGGTCATTTACACCCTCATGGACTATGATAGAATCCTATTGGTACCTGTGGTGCAGTGACCTGAGTGCATGTACTGTAGCTCCAGATAGGCAACTAACCATTATCTTCCTCTTGTCCATCTTGGTGAGAGGAGTATCTCTGTGTTATACAGTAGGATTCCCTATAACAACAGTACTAGGTGAAGTGTTTACTTGCCTTATGGGCTTTGATCATGGGGGAGTCATTGGATGTAGGGTTATATGTGGTGTTAGGAGTTGCTTGTGTGCTTCGGTGATTGCTGAGTGTAGCTGTTGCAGTTTGATGGCTTAGGGATTCTTTCAGGTTCGGAGAGTTTTATCTTAAGTGCCTCAGCTTTAGAAGTTCTATGTGTGTGGTGAGCAGTATTTTGTGAAGGATGTTTATAAACCCAATGCTATTTGATAATTTTCCCATTCAGTGTTAGTTTTAACAGTTTTTTGACCAGCTGGCTTTTCAAGTGGTTCTAAAACTGATGGCCTCTAGTTTAGTCATTGGTACTATTCTTATAAAAAGGTGATTCAGAATGTTTGTTAATAAGGAAACAGGGCACCTTATTTTCACAGTCATGTAAATTATTTACATGTTGAATGATTCTAGCAGTGCAGCGAACTGATCAGTGTGGAAGTAAGGAGCAAAGTTCATGTCTAGTAACCAGTTTAGTACCTGTATTACCAATGTGTCTTCACCCAGTCACTGTATATGAACAAGCTGGACACCATTACCAGAAAAGGCCTGTAGGCACCCTCAGATTTAGAACCACCAATGAAGATAGACCCACATTTGTGTTGCAGAGGGTCTATTTCGTAAGAACAAAAGACCACAACACTGAATCCCACATCACTGAGACCAGAAGGGCGAAACCCCGGAACACCGAAAAGTGCGAAATTCAAAATCCCGATATTATGGGTTTTTGATTTAGCTCTTTTGGTGTTCTACTGTAGATAAGTATGTATGTGTAAGTGTATTTGTGAGGGATATTGCTGTGTGTAAGTGGGTGTTGTGACTGTGTGTGTGTGTGTGTGTGTGTGTGTGTGTGTGTGTGTGTGGGACTGTAATGTGTGGGTGTGAGTTTGCCTTGTGTATCTGTGCGATCTCGGAGTTAGAACATTAAAGTAGGGGGTGTAGGGGGTGCAGGGGGGCTTTCCCCCTTGCCTATCTCTAGTGTAGGGTTGTGTGTTTGGTAGTTTGGGGCAGTTGTGTGTGTTTTGCAGTTACGCGGTTTTCGGTGTTCCGGGGTTTTGTGATACTGGTCTCAGTGTTGTGGGTTTCGGTGTTGTGGTCTTTCGTTCTTACGAAGTAGACCCGTTGCAGATCATCTTTTCAAAAATGAGTTTGCAGATCCCATTTCATTGCAATCAAAGTGCATATTAATTTTAAGACATGCTTTCTGGGGTGGGGGGAGGAGATAAAAATTCTCACACACCCCATGCTCTTGGGTTTATCCTCCTCTTCTCCTTTACATTATATTGTACCTCAAATATTACTACACCTCAGAGTAAGGGGATTCTCAGGCCTAACATGACCTTGTTCAAGTAGTTGGTAAACTATGCTTTACAGCACTATCTGATGTTTTGTAAACCAAAGATTCTCATGCATCAACTCCAAAGTTTATTTGATAAAGCAACATAATATTCCATATACTTTGCTCTTAAGCCACTGAATACTGTCAGCACAGGTTGATGTAACTTTCAAATTGTCATTTGTGTACCAACTACAGGTAGAAATCAAAGTATTTTAATTTAGAAAGTTAAAGAATGGAGCCTAAAGTCTGCCAGCAGTAACATGCAAGCTATCTTTTAAAATATGCAAGTAAGGTAGAATTGCAGATGTACCATGACTAAAAGCATTACTGCTTCAAGCTATACTTTTTTAAAACAAATGATACCTTAATTATTGTAGTGAATAATGCAATAAATTAAACATTTATATATGGATCAGTCTGTAGTTGGAAACCAGAATATGGTTTGCATACCACTACCTTATACAGGGACAGAAAAGTCTACTATGACATCACACCAGTTGTTTGGGTGATAGGTTTAAGTTCAGTAAACAATCCCATGATTAAGACTTTCTGGAAGAGTAGTTTACTTTCCTCCCACTCATCTGCTGAGATGGAGTATACTAAAATAAAGGGGGAGAGGGCAATGAAGATCTCTTCATCATTGCTTGTATCAGGTAACTGCTTTCACATTTCTTGAATATAAAAAAATGGCACACTGCATAACAGACTTAGACAACAGGGTGTCACTTTTTGTAGAAGCTGTTTGTCTGCCACTTCTTGGACTGACAGACATAAACATTATGGATATTGAATGACAAGACCTCAGGAGACTTGGTCAGTGGCCATGGCTGTGGGTGTGACTGTAGTAGCCATAGTCACTAAGGCCTGCATTACATTGGTGAATGGTCCATGTTGCATTTCTGGCTGGATCACATTTGCTGCACCCATGACAATGCCTGTGTAGACTTGTCAATTTTCACCTCAAAATGTCTCTGGAAAAAACAGAAACTGACAGAGCAGGTGAAGGTTACCGGGTGCAGTTGTGAGAGGTAAGAGCTGTCTGAAGCTTGAGTATCAATGAGAGCAAAGGTAGCTTGGTGCATGGTAGCACTTGAATGTCTTTTATTCATGGCAGCTGCCTTTTATTTTCGTTTTTTACTTACTGTCCACCATAATGAAAACCTCTAGCTGTCCATGCACTTCATGGTCTGTATCACAAGGACCACGTTACAGATTCTGATATGTTGAAGATACTCTCTGTCTATTTTCTTACAGCCTACAGTGAAGGCAACAATTATGAAAAAGAAATCACAATATACTACTCCAGTTGCTGAATAAGGAAGGGGTTGTGGGGATTTGACTAGTGCACATGGATAGGGAAGGCCTGTCCATGTAACTGCAGTATAGCATATATGTGATCCTGAGAACAGCCAAAGAAACTATAGGTGGACACAGTTCAAATTCCTGTGAGCATCTTGTTTGTAATCCTTTCTTAATTTAATTCTTCTATTAATTTTAATGCACAGTGATCAAATCGTAAAAAGTAAAACTGATAGTCCATTTAAGTCTAAACTCCAATCTTTTTGTTCCTCTATACTAAGTCTTCCTTTGTTCTGACATATCCAATAAATTCTTGGGTGCTACTGAAATTCTCAGTCTTGAATACAGGATTGCTTTCCAGGCTGTTTATTTTGTTTTCAGATAATTAAGAATGTGAGATATTTTAGATTAAATGACAGGCTTGCCACAGCACACCATACTCAACATCACAATTTCTTTTATAGAGGATACAGGTTCATTTCCCACCATACCTTGTACAGGACTTTTTTCCATTCAGCATTAGAAGCGATACAGCATAGAGTTCTTTACATGTATATGTATATTCTCAGAAATGGATGAACTAATTAAAATGAAAAGCAATGGCTCCACATTCATGATCATACTGAGAACTATTCAGGAGTGAGACAGGGAGCTGAGCACAGTTTCCTTTGCCTTTATAGGTCCAACTACTACTTACAGAGTGAGTGCCTGACAGTACCTATAACTGTCCAGACAAGTCTAGGGATGAGGGCGAAGCATGGAGTTTCAGGGAACATATCCAGAGGACTCAGTGTCTAACTCAAGCTTTGTATTTTTAAAATCAGGCATCCATCAGCCCTTCCATCACTCCTTCCTAATTCCTAATCTATCCTTCTCATCCAGTTCCCCTTGTGGTTCTACACAAAATTGTCATGTGACTTTGTATTTTCATTATTATTTTATTTGTCTGGGGATGCTATAATATGCTTCAGCATATACAGTTAAGTAAAACTGTTATTCTCACCAAAGTGATCTTCCCTGGTAAGATCAGTACCCTTCAGTCTGCTTCTCAAACTGTAGCATGACCCCTTCCTCAAACTCTTGTCAATTTTCTGTTGAATATTCTCCAGTGTACAGTTACAACCTCAAATATTTGCCCCTGTCTGCTCTTTGACTTAATTCCCAAATCCCCTTCCTACTTGTAAGGATAGTTATTAATTTCCTTTGATGAAACTCCAACCTTGACATCCCCTAAACCATCCAAAACCTCCAAGACCTCCTGCAATACTTTTTTTTGTCCATCAGTAGTGTCATGTGATCATTTATTCACAGTTAGATTTACATTGTCCAACTTCTCACACCCTAGCCAGAATCCTCCACCATATCTGTGGAGGCTGTCAAGTCACATAGATTATTAACAATTGTCATATTCATATCATCTCAACATCACTTAAAATGTATATATTTACCCTTTTTTGAGAAGAGGAATTAATTATGCACAATATTTTCTAATTTAATTTTTAAAAGAAGAAATATAATGACAAATCTATGTTCATCATTACAGTCACTGCTGTAAATACATGGATTATAGCCTACAAAAGATAAATAGGCCAGCTTCCACAGCTTCAAGGCACCTTCCATGTGCCCAAACCATTAGTCAGCACTTCAGAGCTTTCATCATGCCAGAGAGAGAGAGAGATTTTCTACAGGCTTTAGATGATCAATGGTTGGCTAATGCTGTTCGGTTGCTGGGAAGGTAAGTTCCTTTCAGGGATTAAAAACTTCCACATTACTTTTTATTAGTGAAAAGTTATTTTTTTTGTAAAAGATGCACTTTTAAGATAGGAAAAAGTTTTGTGTTGAGTATCTCGTGACACACAGTATGTCTACTATTAATGTCTACTATTATTTAAAACTACTTTTACTGTTGATAAACTGTTATTTTATTTACTTTTTGTGGCTGGGTTAAGTGTTTAATGTGCTTTTTATTACTTTTTTTTTTTTTTTGCAAAAAATTTACTTTTTACAACTTAACTGTTTTAACAACTATTGCTGCTAGGCATCCACAGGAAATAGGCACCATTTTTGTCTTGACCATGTAGCAACATACCATTTCTTCAGTCAGTCATTCTTCCACCCACAAAATGAAAAAGATTGTTAAGCAGCCTTTGCCAACACAGCAGGATGGTACTTTTCTTTAGCTGCAGGTGAGTGACTCTGCTTTGGCCAAAGCTGGTTCCACAGACTATCATCTTTTTCTTCAGATCCCTCTGGAGTAGTCCCCTACGGTCATCACAGAAAAGAGAGTTAATCATATTCTCTTTGACTGTCAAAGTCTTCTTAGCGAACATGGGAGAGGCACTCTTGTCAGGCTTGGAAGAAACAACAGGAAAAGATCCAGGTGTAGTGCAGGCTCTTGACCCTTATAAAGCCGTTTCTGTTAAGAGAAACAGGGACTCTTTCTCTTTATAGGCTCAAGAGATTGAACTTGTAGGGATTGTGAAGGGACAGATGCAGTTCTTTCTCCTCTGGTTTCTGATTCAGATTGTGAGGAGTGCATGTTTTCAGATTCTCCTTGTGAAGGATTCTCTTTCTCTGAGTCTATTTCCAGGATGAATCTTTTTTTTCCCAGTGGTAAAGCAATGAGGTTTCTCAGTCCCTCACAAAATATTATCAATTGTTACAACTGGAATTCCAAGAACTTTTTCTTTTTCTTCCAGTTCTGTCCACCTTAAGCTATTTCCTTAGTGAATCCAACTGATTGTAAACATTTTGTTAATAGTAATCTCTCTCCTTATGACAGGGATGGACAGGTTTTTGACAAGTTTGGGAAAAGGTGTATGCTATTGCTATCTTTATTTTTAGAATTCTCAATTGTTAGACTCATATGTGCAGTTAATCCTGGCTAAATGAAAGTATGAGGAATGTTTTCACATCAGTTTCTTCTTATGAGGAGAAATCTGCTTTGTATTTTTTGGTTTCTTCTATATTGCAAGTCACTACTGGTTGTTTAAAATGTGCCTATGATTCCTTGGATACCACTGTTTTGAGAATGTTTGCCTGGTAGCATTCTCTGAACCTCCCAGAAGATGTCAAGGATGAAATTTCAAATTCTTCCTTGGACAGAGATCTAGTTTTTGGACCTTCTGCTTCAGAATTAATCAAAAAGTGTGATGGGAGGGTAAAGCTGATTCAGGAAATCTCTCTGATTTTTCAGCCCTCCTTCTCTAAGTTTTCCAATGGGTACTTGGCTCCCTTGTCTAACTTTAGTAAAAGCAAAATGAACAGTCTCAGCAAAATGCTGGTAAACAAACATTGAAAATGCAATGACAGGGAGATTCCTAAAAATAATCTGGAAGAATGGAGGCCAAGAGACAGCCAATAAGTCAAAGTGACTATATGAAGGACCCTGCCCCCTCTTCCACAATGGCAATCCCTTAACCTTTAATCTCCCAAAAAGACCGAATCTCCATCTCACTCTCTCTCTCTCTCTCTCTCCCCCTATTTTTGGCAACAGGTTGTTTCAGACAGATGGATCATAAATGTGATCCATATCTTGGCTATAGATGGCAGTGGGAGGCTCCCCCTCCCTTCCAGGGAATTCCTCCTCATCTACCAGACGGAACTCTTCTTTTCCCTCCCGTCTCACATTACATTCTGTCTCTGAGTATAATAGGAGCTGTTCCTCCTACTCTGCCAGGTAAAGGGTTTTATTTAAGAATGTTTCTGGTGCACAGGAAGAAGACTCTTCTTGGTGACTAGTTCTGGACATGTCCTTCCTGAACCAGTTTGTGATAGTGCCAGTGTTCAAAATGCTGTCACTTCAGAATCTTTTACCCCTTCTTCTTCATTTGGGTTACTTTAGTGAAGTTAGATTTAAAAGATGCCTATTATCACATTCCCATTCATCCAGATTTCAGGTGTTTCTTAAGGTTTTGGGTGTCTGCATAACATTATCATTCTTACCTTCTGTGCTATATATTGCTTCAAAAGCATTCACAAAATGTCTAGCCCATGTGATAACCCACTGTAGACTTCAGGGTATCCACATTTCCTTATTTAAATGACATGCTTATTTTTGCAGTCTTTTTTCAAAGTGTGAGGAACCTCTTGGATCTGCTACATAGGCTGGGATTCCAAGAGGAAATTCAGAAGTTATTTTCTTTTTGTCACAAGATTGGTTTTTCTGTGGTGCCAGTTGGACAGAGACTTGCTCAGGAAAACATAGCTCTATATATGTATTTCTGGGGTTTTCCACTCAAACCTCCATCTCAGTAAAGACGTTAATCAGGATTCTGGGTTGAATGATACCCATGATACCTTTTGCAGGAATCCACATGACAAATGTATAATGATATCTAAAATCTTGATGGACCAACATCAACACCCATTAACTTTTCAAATTCCAGTCTTAGAATGTAGAAAAAGGGAGTTCATGTGGCAGAGATGTCCAATTTATCAGAATTCAGGTCTCCCATTCTCCCCTTCTGCTCTAGCACAGTCAGTCACAACAAACACCCCAGACTTTGCTTGGTGAGCAGTATCAATGGGCATAACACGGCAGAGTCTTTGGAACAAAAAAGACAGACAAAAACAAATAAGTTTGAAAGAGATGTTAATGCTTGCAAATCCTCTTAACTCTCTGAATCATCTGTGGTCCCCATTACCTTTTCAAGTGTCTACAGACAACACCACAGTGATGAGGTAAATAAACAAGCACAAGGGAGCGAGATCTTACACCCTGAGCAGACGAGTCATGTTAGCCTAGGACATACCATTACAGCATAATCTCACTCTCTATGCATCTTGCAGAGCAAAACTGTGTGGCAGACAAGATGAGGAAGACTATGGCAGACTTTCAGGTCTGGAAGTAGAGCTTTTTGCCTCTCACTAAACAATTAACTGGCAAAATTCTGTTTTAAAGACTCTATGAAAGAAGGCCTGGAAGACAGATGCCTTTTCTTTTTCTTGTATATTAATGTTCCTGTATGCTTTTCTACCCTTTTCAATTGTTTCCTGGGCACTTCTGAAGGTTCATTGTGTTGACTACTTTCTGCCCCAGGCAACAGTGGATGTCCATTATATTGATAACTGCTGCAGTAACTTTAGCTTTTATGGGTTATATCCTGCAAAGGATATTATAGCTGTCCAGTATCTAAAGCTTCAGTGCACCTTCCATGCACCCAAACTGTCAGCAGCTCAAGCTGAGCTGAATAAAAGACAAGTTTGGCCACAAAACCCTTCAGAGCTTTACTGCCACAGAACAGTATGCTCCTTGAGCTTGAGGCTTTTTTCCAACAAACATCTTTGTTACATTTTCACACATGACATAGGCAAACTTACATTTATGCAAATGAAAAGCAAACAACATGACACCACTTTAGTTGCAAACAGTATACCTCATAGACATCATTGAAACAACTGTAGTTGCAAGCATCATACATCACTTACAATCTATCCAGTCATTGTCAGTTAAGCATTATATGGCTCATTCAAATCCTACCTCTTAAACCTTGTTCCTGCTCTGTATATATTGTTCCCACAATTCCCATTCTTTCCTATGTAGTTTGCACCCTCCCTTTCCTAAAAATCCCAATTCCAGTTGATGTATCTCTGTTACTATGTTCACTACTTCTAGTAAAGTTGGTCTAGACTTTCATTTCCATTTTCTAGTAATTGCGTTTTTGGTGACCACCATAATTAGACTCAGTAAGGCTTTACTATATCTAGGCAATTTCGATTCTGTATCATAACTCAAAAAAATAATTTCCCAAGTCAATCCAATCTGCTCGCCCAGCATCTCCAACAGAGCAGTCTGCAGGGAATCCCTAAAATCTGCCAGCATATTATACTCACCAAAAATATGTTCCCAGCCACCTCTTTCTTGCCCATCACATGCCCAACACTTGCTATCCAACTGAGGAAACATTCTTTGGAGTCTGCAGTAAAAACCAAATGGTGCTGGCAAGAGTTACCTCCAACAACAATAAAATCAACAGTAAAAACAAAGCGCTCACCTCTTTTACTAATAAAGCTGTTATTCTACATAGCCGTGGCTGCTACCTCCTGCTTTATTCTTTGGAGTCTACTTGGGGTATAGAAATGCCTATGTAAACACTTCCAGGCCTGGAAGTGCTCCTTGAGGCTTTTGAGGATCAATGGTCAGCTTGTGATTTCCTTTTCTGGCCAATTAAGTTCCCTTTGGGGAATAAAAGCTTCCATTTTCTTAATTAAGTTGATGTTTTATCACTTTCCTCTTCAGGAAAACTATTTTAAAGCTAGGAGTGTTGTGTTTTGATGGAGTGGCTCAAGACTGCAGCATACTTTTAAACAGAGTGGTGTAAAGCAACTGAAAACATTTTTTTCTGTGGAGAAATTGTATTTATTTTAGTTTTGTGGAGCTGTCATAGTTATTAAAGTGCTTTTTACTGTGTTTTTCTATCAAAAAAATAACTTGTTGTGGATTGATAGCTTTTACTGGCAATTGCTGCTTATCTTCCCTTGGGAAAAGGCACCATTTTTCAGCTTGACCATAGAACTGACTACTGGTCCCATGATTAGTCCTTCTTCTAGCCAGAAAAAATAAAAATAAAGGAAACAACCTTTGTCACCACAGCAGCCTAGCAGTTTGCCTCAGCTACAGGTGGGTGACTCTGCAGTGGCCATTTATTTTACCTCAGACCACTCATCTT
The DNA here is from genome assembly GCF_019279795.1 of Protopterus annectens. Taxonomy (NCBI): domain Eukaryota; kingdom Metazoa; phylum Chordata; order Ceratodontiformes; family Protopteridae; genus Protopterus; species Protopterus annectens. The sequence goes on from NC_056746.1 coordinate 632,982,119, forward strand.
TAACCCTAGATCCCTCTGGTGTAGCACCTCCAGCCACTATGGACCTGGATTTAGCCATGTCCTTTGCAGCTTGTGGGGTCTCCTCAGTGAGCAAGGCAGAAACACTGTTGTTGGGAAGGTTTCCTGATGTATCAGAATGCTGTGTCCATCCCTAGAGAAGCTGCTATTGCCATTAATAACACAGCTGGCCCCATTTCTCCTGTTAAAAATAAACAGAAAAACAAGAATGCATCCACACCTCCTCAGTTTTCTTTGGTTAGGAGTAGTTTACTGGATCTGGCTCAGGGTTTAATTCAAGCTATTGATTCTTCTTGTAAAGTGGCTTCTAGTAAAGGAAGGAGGGGATTCTCTTTAACTGAAGAGATTCAAGATTCTGAATCTGAGCAAGAAGATGCAGAGACAGATACAGTGATTTTTTTTCCTCAGATTCCTGATTTAGACTCAGAAAAGAGCTCAGTGTCTGATTCTCCCTGTGGGGCAATCTGTTTCTCTGAGACTATTGTTAGAATATGCCTGTGTTTTCACTGGGACAACACAACATTTCTCAGTCTGTAAGAAAATACTATGACTTGTTACAAAACACTTTTCCAGAACCTATACCCATTCCTACTTTTCTGTCTGCTTTAGAGCCTTTGTATGTGTTTATGTGTGTGTGTTACTGCCTGCAAATTTCCTGATAGTTAGCCAGCTGTCCCTGAAACGATAGACAAGATGTATACAGTTAGTCAGTCTTTTTACATGTTTATGTTATTTTCAAACCTGATCCAGCAGTTGTAGCTTTAGTTGATCCCACTGATGCTAAGCACTTAGTTAATTCCAATCCAACTTTTCTGAAAAGGATGAAAAAATTATTGATAGGTATGAGAGAAAAATTTATACTTCTGCAACTTCGATTTTGAGAATTTTGAACTGAAAGGTTTATATATTAATTTTTTCTGGCAAATTGTAACAATATGAACAATATTTTATCGGCGATATCTTCTTTTGAGGAAAAATCATCTTAAAATAACTTAGTTTCTTCTATTGCACAGGTCGCTATTCATTGTTTGCACTTTGTGTATGACTCTGTTGATACTTCTTCCAGGACTATGGCCAGTACAGCTTTGAAGAGTTCTGCATGGCTATATTCTCAGGACCTCCCAGATTATGTTAAAATGAGATTTTAAATTCTCCCTTGCATAGAAATTTATTGTTTGGCTCCTCGGTTATAGAGGTGTTTAAAAATGTGACGAAAGGAACTAACTGATCCAGGGAATCTCTTTTCAGCCCTCCTTTTTCAAAATCTACAAGAGTTTTCTATCTCCTCATCCAATTCTGAGAAAATAACAGAATAAAGAACCTCACTAAAATATACGTAAACAGACATTTAAGAAGAAATGGCAAGGGGTTCCAAAATTAAGTTTTGAACTTCTCAAAACTACAGTAAACAGACATTTAAGAAGAAATGGCAAGGGGTTCCAAAAATAAGTCATGAACTTCTCAAAACCAAGGACAGTGCTGAGTGACTATTCAAGAGACCTTGTGAACCCCTCCCACCCTGGCCCCTTTTTTCTTCTAAAAAGTCTGAATCTCCATTTTTGACAACAGACAGTTTCAGATAAAATGGGTTCTGAAAATGATTCATCAAAGTTGCAGATGGCAGTTGGAGGAAATTCATCCTTTACAGGAAGTCATTACTCATCGTGTTTTGACCAGTTCTTCATCACATGCTGTCCGAAGGAGTGACAGAGCCAAGCCTTTCCCAGGTGGGGAAGAGTTTTACTCAAGGATATTCATAGTGCCAAAGAAAGAATGTTTTGGATCTATTTTTCCTAAACTTATTTGTAATAGTGCCCAAATTCAAAATGATGTCACATCATAACCAGTTACCTTTTCTTCCTCTTTCAAATTTCCTGGCAACACTAGACTTAAAAGATGCTGCATCTCATCCCTATTCATCCAGACCTCAGAAGTCGCTTAAGTCTTTTTGTGTTCAGATCACATTATCAGTTCTCTGCCTTACCCTTTGGACTATCTGCTGCAGCAAGCTCCAGTTATAGCTCATTATAGGCTACAGGGTATCCACATTTTTCCATATTTGGATGACTTGCTTATTTTTGCAAAGTGTCAGGAATCATTCTGTCTGTTTTTCTCTCTCTCACTGTCTTGGTTGAAAGATCTTTTATACAACCTGGGAATCCAAGAGAATATTCAAAAGTCTTTCATGACTCCTTCACACAGGATTGTGTTTCTGGGATGAAATCTAGACACCTTAGTTCAAAATGCTTTTTTTTTCCACTGGAAAAAGTAGATCTTTATCTAAATCTATTTCTAAGGTTTACCAATCAGGTGTCTGTCACTGCGAGGGAATATCTCAGGATTTTGGTTATGATGGCATCTATGGTTCTCTTGATACTCCTGGCAAGAATCCACATGAGTAAGATAGCAATGATATCTGAAATCTCTTTGATCTCAACATCACTACACTTTATTTTTTCAAATTCCAATGGTGGGGTTTCTCAGAAGAAACATTTTTTGGTGGAGACGACAGGTATCATTAAATCTTGGTGCACCCTTCACTCTCCTTCCTTCAAAGCAGTCAGTGACCACAGATGCCTAAGACTTTGCTTGGAGAGCAATTTCAGGAGAGATAAAAGTGCAGGGGTGTGGGACACTAAGGACAGATACAAACACACAAATAGCAAGGACATGCTTGTCCTGATCATGGTAATCAACTGTTTGAACCATCTTTGGTCCGCAGGATCTTTTTGAATGGTTACAGACAATACAACAGTCATAGTACATCAACAAGCAAGGGAGAACCAGTTTGCATCCCCTTTGCAGAATAGTCATTTTAGCTTGAGATATATTTTCTCAGCAAAGAATGACCCTACAGGAAGGCTAAATTCTGTCAGATCAAAACTGCATGGCAGACAAGCTGAGAAGGACCTAGGCAGACCTTCACAAAACTAGATCAGGGAGTCTTTTGAGATTTGATCCATCTGTGGGGAGTTCCTTGAATACACCTCTTTGCCTCCTCTCTGAATAATCAACTGGCAAGATTCTGTTTCAGGACTCCATGCAATTAGAACTGGAAGACAGATGATTTTTCTTTTTCTTGCACAGGAATTTTCTTGTATACTTTTCCACCCTTTCTACTAATATCCAGGGTAATTCTGAAGATTCAAAAGGAATCTCTCAAGATCATTGTGTGACTCCCTTCTGGCCCAGACAACTGAGATTCTCCCTTCTTTTAGAAATGGTCAGGGGTAGTTACCACAAGCTTCCATCACAGACTCAATCTGCTCTCAGAATGGGGGAGTTTAATACTCCCCATCAATAAACTTCAACTCACTGCCTGGATGATAGGGTCTTAATTCTTTTAGGCATGTATTTACTGAGGACATGCAGCAGATAATAATGGAGGCAAGAAAGCCTGCTACAATCATATATTAGCACATGGAAAAGGTTTTCTATCTCATAAAACAGCATAAAAATGCTAAAAACATCCAAAAAAGACAAGTGCTTTCACACCTATCCAGGTACTTCTTCAGATCTAATAAAACATGTATAAAATGCTGCTTAAATATCCACAGTTTCAGGTCTACCTCTTAAGGTCACGTGACCTGAGCAGTGATCTTAAAGGAACATAGTCATTTAGACCCATCCCTCTGTCACTTTGTGGTTATAAAATCCATTTAGTTTCAATACATTCTGTTTTAGTGCTGACATTACCACCTCTAATACTAACATTTAAAAGGTGTAGCACAATAAACTTAAACTTATGGGTACTTCCAGCAACTAAAATATATTTTGACAGTGCATTTGTTTTATCTTTTCTAGAGACATCATAGATATGTTCACATACATGGTTTTTCAAAGCTCTGTTTGTTTTACCAACATAAAAACTTTTAAAAACAGGGCAGCTAGCTAAATAAACAAGATTACAGCTCTTAAAATTTGCAAATAAATTGAATTTATAAACCTGATTAGTCTCAGGATGCTCAAATCTATTAGTAGTTTCAATAACCTGATACACATTACAGTCTCTACAAGGATGAGTTCCAATTCTGTCAGTAATCCTTATTTTCTTTTGAACAGCTTTATAGTGCAACATTTTTTCTCAGAGAAGTATTTTTCTTAAAATAAAATTTAGGAACCTCACCTAAAATATTTTTGTTTCTATCATCCCATGTAAGGAACAGACAGAGCTAACATCATTTGAGAAGGTAATGCTCATTCTCAGAGTGTCTCCTTGTGACACCCTAGAACTCTTAGCCTCTGGGTCTTGATGACAGAAATATGATTTGGCCTGGGCATTCCTATTAGAACCCGCTGTTGTGCTGGATCTATTTCATGCTGCTGGTAGCCTCTATTACTAAAATTATGTGCCAGCTCATCAAAAGCAGATACCATGCATTCATCATCTCCATTGAGCCTGGCATACCTAAGGAATACCTCTCTAAACAGTGTATTCCATACTTTGCCAGGTTTGTGGATGACATATTTTTTGTATGGGCAGGTTCTGTTTCTATGCTACATGATTTTGTTGAATACCTGCAACAGACAACCAAGTTCCTATGATTTACCCCTAGCTTCTCTGCTGACAATACTGAGTTTTTAGATGTTAATATCATCAAGAAACTGAAGTTTACAAAAATCTTGTTAAAAATGGAGTATTTTACATAGGCAAAGTATGCACTGACAACATATTCCTAGGAATGTTTTGAAAGGACAATCTCTTAGGTATGCCAGGCTCAGTACAGATGATGAATGTATGGTATCTGCTTTTGATGAACTGGCACATGATTTTTTGGATGATGCAGTGGTGCAGCAGTAGCATTGTTGCCTCACAAGAAGAGGTTCTCTGGTTCGATTCTCGGCTGGAGTGCCTTCTGTGTGGAGTCTGCATGTCCTCCCTCATTCTTGTGGGTTTTCTCTGGGTGTTCCAGTTTCCTCCCAAGTTGCAAAGACATGCATCTGAAGTGTTTCTCCCCTGGCCTCCGCTGAAAATTGGCTTTGTTCCAAGTCGTATTTTCCCGGTTAAAAAATGTTAAATAATAATTTTAGTAATAGAGGCTACCAGCAGCATGAAATAGATGTAGTATGACAAGGGGTTCTATATAATAGGAATGCCCAGTCCAAACCTTGTTTCTCTCATCAAGACCCAGAGACTAATAGTTCTAGGATGTCACAAGGAGATACTCTTGAGCATGAGCATTATCTTCTCATAGGACATTAGCTCTGTGAAATTATTAAAAAACACTGGCATATCCTTACATGTGATAATAAAAGCAAAACTATTTTAGGTGAGGTTCCTAATTTTTGTTTTAAGAACAATACTTCTTTGAGGAAAATGTTGTGCTATATATAAACCTGTTAAAAAAAACAAGGATTACTGACAGAATATGAACTCACACTTGTAGAGACTGTAATATGCGTCAGTTTATTGAAACTACTGATAGATTTGAGCATCCTGAGACTAAGCAGGTTTATAAATTCAATAAATTGGAAGAGCTGCAAACTTGTTTATTTAACTAGCTGCACTGTTTGTAAAAGTGTTTATGTTGGTAAAACTAACAGGGCTTTGAAAGACTGTGGACATGAACACATTTCTGATGTGTCTAGAAAAGATAAAAGAAATGCACTGCCAAAACATATTTTAGTTGCTGGAAGTACCTATAAGTTTAAGTTTATTGTGCTACAACTTTTTAATGTCAGCATTAGAAGTGGTGATGTCAGCACTAAAACATAATTTATTGAAACTAAATGGATTTTAGAATTGCAAAGTGACAGAGAGAAGGGCCTACATGATTATGTTCCTTTAAGACCACTGCTTAGGCAACATGATCTTAAGAGGTAGACCTGAAACTGTGGGTATTTAAGCAGCATTTTATAGCTGTTTTATTAGATCTGAAGAAGCACCTGGATAGGTGTCAAAGTGCTTGTCTTTTTCTTGGATGCTTTTAACATTTTTTATGCTGTTTTATTAAACTTTGGAACTGCTACTTTATTGGATTCAGCTTTGTTGACTGGTTATTCTTCTAATTTACCTCAAGCCAACAAACCTCTCACCGGTGAGGTGCCATGGAAAATACTTCTTAGAAGTTCAGGCCAAAACAGAGGTGTTGTGGCTGACTTAAGTTTGCTGATGACTGCAAATTAGGTGCAATCACTGAATCCCCAAACAATGTCAATATACTTCAGGAGGGACTTACACAAACCAATGATTTGTGCCAAAGCTATGGACTCAAATTTTGTGCTAAAAAATACATTATCATCCCCCTCAGTAAAAATTATTTCCCTGTAGACTATCATATAAATAATAATACTCTAGGTAACAACTCAGTAGTGAGAGACATGGGAATGCAAGTTGGCTGCAGCCTAAACTTTAACCACCATGTGTCTATTGTGATAAGGAAGGCATTCTATGTTGCATCACCTCATTAGCAAAGGCATTGCCTCAAGAGTGAAAGAGGTCATAACTCCCCTGTACTCGACCCTCATCAGGCCAATAATTGAGTACAATGCTCCCTTTGGTACGTACCTTGCCAGGCACCTGCAGCAAACTGAGAGACCTCAGAGATTTCTAACCAAGAAAATTCAGGTGTCCAGCACATGTTATACATCGACAGACTGAAGCACTGCCACTGTACTCAGTAGCATACAGACTACTTAGAGGAGACTTGTGCCTGGCCTACAGAGTAATCTTGGATTCAAACCTAATGGAAATGCTGCACATCCGCAAGTCAAATGGGACAAGGGTCACCCACTTCAGGGACCTTAACCTGGCCTGTGACATAAATAAGACCTGCTGGAGAGAAAAATTGTCTCTCAGAGGTTGCTCCTCCTCTGGAAAAGGCTACCAATTCACATCAAATAGAGCCCCCTATGACCCTGTTTAAGCATAGCCTGGATGACTGGATGGGAAACTGTAAATTCCTGCTGGAGATTTCACCTTTGACCCTCTTAGATATGGGCAGTCATTGCTAAGCTCTTGAGTTTTGGCAAGATCCTTTATATTGGGTTTCTCTACTATTATATTGGGTACACACAGGTAGGCTTATAAAGACCTTTGGGTCAATTGCTCAGTAACTACCTTTGAACCTATAGTGATTCTTTTTCCAACAGACCCTTTCAGCACTCCTGAATGCAGGCCTGATTGCTTACCTCTGGAGGCAGTTGGGAGTCACTTATCTCTGCACCAGAGAGCCTGGCTAGATATAACAAAAGAAGTTGGGTGGGCAGAATTATTTCCAGAGGTTATATACTTCCATTTTCCCAACTTCTTCCATTGTCAATAAAATTTTCAGTGTTCCACCCAATCAGAGGAAAGCAGCAGCACTAGAAATCCAAAAGCTGCTAGAAAAAAGTCATCCAAGAGGTCCCACCAGTCCAAATAGAATCCAGAACTTACTCAAGATTCTTTTTAGTGCCAAAGAAAACAGGGGACTGGAGACCAATTTTGGATTTCAGTGTATTGAACAAGTTGGTTTGACATACAAAGATTTGGATGGTCACAGTTCAGTCCATTCTGCCCTCCCTAGGCAAGGATGACTGGATGTGCTCGATAGATCTTCAGGATCCATACTATCACGTAAAGATGAACAGATGATCCAGAAGATACTTACACTTCTGGCTGGGAGTCAGTCACTACCAGTTCAGAGCTCTGCCCTTTGGTCTAACCACAGCCCCCAGGGTGCTCATCAAGTGCATGGCAGTGGTAGCAGCTCACTTGAGACTGCAAGGATTCCAGGTGTTTCCATACCTAGATGACTGGCTCATTACTATCCTGACCAGGCATCAACTGATAGAAGCACAAGATCAGTTGCTACAGATGTGTTCACATATCAGAATAACTATAAATTACAACAAGTTTTATTCCCATCCAACCCAGACATTAGAATTCATAGAAGCAGTGCTCAACACAGTATCTATGGTAGCTTCTCTTCCTCTATTAAGAGTACAAACGATAAGGATACAGGTCAGGAAAATAATTTGCAGTACCAGAATTTCAGCTTGATTGATTCTGCAAGCCCTGAGATCAATGTTAGTGGCAATAATTGTAGTCCATTTAGCAAGATTCCACATGAGGATTCTACAATGGATGCTAGTGACATAATGGTCAATGCTTTCTCAACCCATGTCAGTAAAGATAAGAATAACTCAGGTATGCAAACAATACCTTTCCTGGTGGATGCAGTCACAACATGTGTTACAAGATCATCCTTTCATCCTCCCTCAGCCCAAGGCCATAATGACCACGAACACTTCCCAGATTGGGTGGGGGCTATTTCATGGGGAAAACAGTCCAAGGCACTTGGTCTCCTGAAGAGACCAAGTTCTGGAAATGAGAGTGGTGCCTTTAGCATTGCAGGCATTTCAAAACTCTCTCCCTCTTGGGACAATTGTAATCCAGACAGACAACATGTCAGTAGTTTGGTACATCAACAAACAGGGGGAACCAGATGTCATCTCCTGGGTTCAGAAGCCCTCAGAGTGTGGCAATTGGTGATATCTCCCAACTGCTTTTTAAGAGCAATGCATATTTCAGGGAAGTTCAGCGTGATAGTAGACAAACTGAGGAGGTCCATCTTACTACCGCATGAGTGACAGAAATAATTTTCAGTCAGTGGGGCCAGCTTTGCTGCAGTCTTTTTGCATCTCCCCTAAACAACAAGTGCAGCATTTTCTTGGCTCTGATCCCCCCACCGGAGGAATCATCAAGAGATGCTCTACTCCATGAGTGATCCCACAGTCTTCTGTATGCTTATCCTCCAGCTCCCCTAATTCCTAAATTCCTTCAGAAAGCAGCCTGGTGTTAGATCATAGTCATCCTCATTGTACCTTATTGGCCTCTGCAGATTTAGTTTCCCTTCCTTTGGCCTCATCTACTATATCCACCTTGGATTCTGGGTCTAGACCTTCTGTCTTACTAATAGGCATGGTTCACCTGGATATCTCAAATCTCAAACTAACAGTGTGGTTTCTAAAATTTCTTTAATAGCCAGGCAACCAATGTTCTCTTCCCCTGTCCATTCCATATGTTTACCTTCCCATAAACCTTCTACTAGGAAATTCTACAGGAGTAAATGGAAACGGTTTGATTATTGGGCACAGCAGAATCAGATAGACCCCTTCTCAGCTCCAGTTCAATCTGTTTTAGAATTTTTTGTGAGTTTATTTAATCAGGGTGCTAGCTCAGCAACTTTTAAAGTTCA